>NC_082394.1:10471509-10566564 GCF_031168955.1 Gadus macrocephalus
ATCCTTTTGAAAATCATCGTAATACCGTAAATGTGCTTTTGAAATGGCTGCACTCTATAGGACGCTTCATGCTTCCAAATACAGACGAGGAAATTGTGTTTCTGCATTGCTGTGTATGCTTTCTGTTCTTCATCTGTTTAGCGGGCAGACCAGTTAGTAGTTGGAATAGGAGCTAGAAATGACTTACCAACTTCTATCAATGTGTAAATGATGCCGACATTTCCATTCAACATCTATAATTTGACACTTCATCTAAAAGCGACTAACAGTACTATGGGAGGGATGCATGCCGCTAAGGTGCAGGGTGTGTTAGTATGTCTTGCTCAACAATGCCTATAGTTGGAATTTGTACATTGGGGCATGGAACCCAGTCCCTTTTGAACCCTATACCCAGCCACTATCCTGGAAATGCATAGCTCACAGGCCTGTATATAATTTGTTCATAAAACAAATAAACCCCACATGTACATTAAAGTATACACTATATACTACATGCAAACTTCACTTTTATACTGTGTATACTGCTTATAAAGCCTACATACCACACATGTACAGTATATTTACTGCATGGAAAACATATATTTCCCATGCATACTGTTTATGAAACAGGCATACCTCACATGTACTACAGTGTATATATACTGCATTTCAAACATACATACCTCACATGCAGTATATATACTGCATTTCAAGCATACATACCTCACATGCAGTATATATACTGCATTTCAAGCATACATACCTCACATGCAGTATATATACTGCATTTAAAACATACATACCTCACATGCACAGTTTATATACTGCGTTTAAAACATACATACCTCATATGCACAGTTTATATACTGCATATAAAACATACATACCTCACATGCACAGTTTATATACTGCGTTTAAAACAAACATGCCTTGCATGCACAGTTTATATACTGCATATAAAACATACATACCTCACATGCACAGTTTATATACTGCATTTAAAACAAACATGCCTCACATGCCAGGGCTCCAGAGTGCGCCTAATTTGGGCGCACATGCGCCAAGAATTCGGGGTAGTGCGACCAAATATTTTATTTGGGCGCACCGGTGCGACTGAAAATGTATCTGGTATAATTATTATTATTTATTTTTTTACAGAGCAGTCTATTCATAATATTGTAATAACCACGGAAGAGGCAGTGAATGAAGTATTGATTAGACAGCGATTTATTAGACACCTAATAAACCGTTGGAACACGCAAGACCGGTAAAAATAGCAACGCCGGTAAACAAACCCGCGAAGCCCAATCCAGGGGCCTGTACTACGAAGCTCGATTAGAGGGTTAGCGAGGTATGTTGAGCTGAAAGCCTGGGTTAGCTGTACCATGAAAGTCGATCTCTTTAAGCGTCGCTGTATCACCATGGTGACTTACGCTCGCAACCAAACCTGGTCGCGAGCAGCTTTTCAGCGAGTCTACCCGGAGATCGGCTACTTATATCGGCGTGCGCAGCTTCCTAGCCCCTCCTCCGATAATGGCGTCACCATTTGTGGGTGTTCCCATGGACCTCGACGCACTTATCGTACAGGCGTCTCTCCGGAGACAGAGGGTTTTTCGGGACAGAACCGATCCCTTGGCATTGTCTGACGATATTCTTTATGAGAGATACAGATTCGGCATTTATTTAAGGCATTTATTTAATGGTCAAGATATTATTAATCAATGGCGTAAATATCGACGGTGCAACCGGTGCGCCCAAATTAAAAATTTAGGCGCACCAGTGCACCCAAGGAAAAAGTTAATCTGGAGCCCTGCTCACATGCACACAGTATATAAACTGCATATAAAACATACATACCTCACATGCACAGTATATATACTGCATTTAAAACATACACAGTATATATGCTGCATTTAAAACATACATACCTCACAAGCACAGTACATTTACTGCATTAAGAAAAACATACCTCACATGCACAGTATTATACTGCATTTAAAACATACATACCTCATACGCACAGTATATAAACTGTATTTAAAACATACATGCCTCATATGCACAGTATATAGTATACTGCATTTAAAACATATATGCTTTAAATCGATAGTATATATCACATACCGTTTCTAAAACACGCGCACACGTTACTCCTGTTAGGGGAAGGATCATTGGCAGACGGCCGAGTGTTTTCAACACAGGGACAGAAATTGCATCCAACAGACATTTATTAGCCCTGAGGCAGGTACGCCCGCCGTTCCCTCCCTTTGTCTCCTCCCTTCATCTGCGTGATGGAGAGTTTAGGCAGCGCTGCTCATTCACCACTGATGACTTCATTCACGAGCAACTTATCACCCACTCACAAACTAACTGAAGCATACGCCGATGTTGTCCCGAGGCGAATCGTCGCGCTCAGGAGGATGCGCCCGCCATCTAATAGGAACGCGTCACAGAAATATGCGATTCCAATTCAATGTGACATCTCCAATCACGTTCAATGTTATTGGGAGGGTTCGTTCTTTTATTTTTAGCTCGGAGAAATGCTGGCTCCAGAAAAAAACCATAAAACACTTTGAACTCCATATTTTCATTTGATGAAATAGAATGAATAAGAAATATTATGCATTGTAAGAGAGTTATAAGAAAATATATGTGGTCTTCTTCAATGTGCTTTTTTAAAGGAGATGTATGATGTAATTTGTTAATATGGCACAGAGGTGTTTACATCGTTTTCGTAGACCATCTGACTTGGACAGTTTTAAAGGTGTTTAAGAGTCCGACATAATTTATATTGACAAGGACTCCTCTTGCCGTTGGACGTTATGGCGGCCCTCTTAAACCCTAGTAACTTTTATTTCGGTAGTTTCATTATTGTTTATTTTATGTTTGGATAATTATCTCTGTTATTAGATTAATCATAATAGAATTATTTATAATTTATAAAATAGTTAACTTTTTTTTCTCTAGTGTTTCACAGAATATCAATTGTAGGACTACTATAGAATACTTTAGAAAACAACCCTTTTAATAGTTTGAATAATACATTTTCAGTCGATCTGACCTTTTTAATCTTTAATAGTGTTTGTCAATAATACGCTGTTCTCTCTCTTAACTCCCTCTAGGTTATGTAAAGCTGGACCACATGTTTGACTACTTGCTATCTGTCATCGAGTGCATTCTCGACCAATGGACCACTGAGGCTGCTTCAGAAAAAGGAGAGCGAGAGAGAGAGCGACTACCAAGTGAAGGACAAAGAACGCTGGATGTATCGAAACCTTTGGAACTAAGAAAGACTTTGTATTTGTACCAGCCTGGCCCAACCTAGGACGCCCTCGCCCCTTCGCCCTGCACACCCATACACACCTCTCTCCTTACTGTTCCCAACTTGACTGAAACACACCCTTTTTTCTGGACCAGGAAGGTTGACGTTTAGTCAAATCGCAAAGATGAAGATGAAGAGAAAAAAAGTAATTCAGAAACCCCTCAAAAACGACCAACTGACCACTGAACTATTTACGGAAATAAGGACATCAAGTCCAACCTGAACAAAAACAAACTCTTGAAAAAACATAAAAACTAAAAAAAATGATTGAAAAAAGATCTGTGGATTGCCCTCGGAGATCTTTCTTTACGGTGGGTCAAACATGAGGCAATTTGCTTTTCAAGACCAATTTTTTTTCCAGACTTTGAAATGCGAAAAAGACACATTTTTGAAGAGAGAGAACTTAAGGGAATGTGATATTTTCAGGACACAAATTGGCTTCAATTTGGGATGGCCATGTTTAGCTCAGAGTGCCTGTCCGTTTCCAGGGGATACTGTTGCCAAGGAGAGCTATAGCAACGGTCTCCAGGGAGTCTTACCTGTCATTCCTTAGTTGTTTTAGGGACCAAAAGACCAAACATTTTTATTGCTGAGGACTTGTAGCTCTAATATACTCGGACCAGTGCATCTCTTTCAATCAGTGTTACCTGGCTAAGGAGTTGCCTATAAAAGACATGTACATTTCGAATATATATATATATACGACATATGTATATGTACATATATATTGCTGATATGCTTTTTGAATACAGGCAAAACTATTTCAGATGACCAAATGGGGTCGCTCACTTCGCTAGTTTACAATTACTTAAAAGAAAGTTTTGATTTCTTTTTCTTTTCTCTCCTCATTTCTTTTTGTCTGGGGTGGGATGGAGAGTGCATGGGGAGGGGCTGCTCACATATCACAGCCTTACCTTTTATATCTTGACATCCTAACCTCATAGTTATGATAAGGAACATCCGATACCTTTGAGATATATGAACTTGTTTATATTTGCAGTACATATATATACCAAGCATTCAAGCAAACGTATTCATATATATACAGTATATATGGATAAATAGATATTAATCAAAAACAAATATATGTATTTATATGCACATATTTTATATATGTGTGTGTCTGTATATAGGACGGCTACTGACGATGTTGCTGTAATTTTTTTGTAGAGTTTAGCTGGAGTTAGATACATTGCTCTGCTTGGGAAGAATCGCAAATCTGGCAGCTCCCAAAACTGCAGCCATTCCTATCTCTGATTACCTATATGCTGACACATCAGATATTGCTGAAATATAGATGTGTCTCTGTGTAAATATACACACATGGTGTAAATAGTATCTGAAAAATGCAAAAAGCCACATTTCAGTAGCAGGCTTTAAGAGAATCAGGCTAAATAACTTTGGACGACAAGGACAATTATCTTCGACTCTATTCCAAACATATCTTTTGAGCTTCACACGTGTATGAGCACCTGTGCACGTAAACACACACACACACATACACACACACACACACACACACACACACACACACACAACAATGCAACAACATTACATTAACACACACAGAGACAAACGCAACCAACAACACAAACACACACACACACACAATCACGCACACAAACACCATCGCACATACCGTACAACACAACGTGCACACATCTCTTTGAAAACTTGAACCAAAATGAATGAGTCTCACGCCCCCCCCTCCCCCCTCACTGCTCTCTTTCTGCGTTCAGATAAGTGCATGTAGCAAACGGGCTGCCACCACGTCCAGGTTGCCTTGCCACCTGCAGTATTCGCCATCCAGCACTGTGCTCTCAAGCCGAACCCAAACCGAACTCCAAGCAGCCAACACGCTATTATGATGTCAAAACCCCTACAGCAAGACCCATGTCATTTCTTAACCGTCTTTTTGGAGAGCTTCACAGTGCATGCAAGTCTTTTTATTTGAACAGACTTTTACACACAAACACACACACACACACACACACACACACACCACACACACACACACACACACACACACACACAAAAGAATACCTGACTCGGTTCATTGGTGTCTCTGGATAACAAGGGAAAAAAATTATCAGCATCTAGTATTAATGTAAAGTCATCGGGATACACATGGAGGAATTGATGTGGGCATTAAGGTAACCTGATTGGACACCTTGGGGGACGACTGAACCAGGTGGAGGGCACCTGCTGCAACCTACCTGTCTGTCTGCGGCTAGCGTTTGCGATCAGGGGGCCCGTGAGGTGGCATGCTCTGGGGGTAGGGAGAGGTCACCGAGTTGGTCCTCCGGGTGTGGAGGCTGCCTGCGCTGAGGGGCACAGACGATGTCAGCATGGTTCTGATCAGTGCATCGCTCATCTTCACCTCACACTCCTCACCTGTGCTTCATTCTGGCTGGAAAAAAACATTTGAAGGAAGTTAAGGCTGAATTCAAAGAGTGGCTTTTCTAACATCTTGCAGTTAATGTATGGATCTATAACGCTTAACATTAGAGTTTTGGGATACCTTTCGTTTTGTAATATTACCTTACCCATTGGTTCATAGGATCTTCAATCTTACAAATTTATGAAAATGAAGCAATAAGCATATCAAAATCATACGTGCTATATGATGCCAGCCGGTGTTATATTGATTCTGCGCAGAGTTTCTCATATTATTGTAAATGGCATGAACACTTTCTATATACCTGTAAAAGGTCAGGGGAGTTGGTTTTATTGGCCTCTGTACTCGACACAGATAGGGATGGTCGAGATTGCCTTATTAATATTTATAAGGTGGTATGACACCATGCTTCTGCTGGCCGCCATTCCAAATCTAACTGTTAACTGCTTATTGTTCCATTTCCCTAGCGTCTATGGCTAACCTTTCTCAAGCAGATTGAATACCGTTAACATTTACCTTCCTAAATCAACAAGGCCCATACACGCCGTGGCCCGCAAGAAAAAAAAGAACATCTCCTTATGTAGGCCAACGCTACGCCATGACATTCTAAGGGGAAAGCCAGTACCTAGCTTGAAGGAGTGCTTTAACTTTTGTTGAAGAGGAAAGCAGACGAGGAAGGTTGAGGAGAAGAAACATCCCCACACAAACCAATTCATTTCAAGGTGATTTCGCTCCAGCTTGAAGCAGGCATTTCATTAACGCCACCGGTGGGGTAATGTGAGAGATTGCTCAATTAAAAAAAAAGAATAGCATCATCTTCTGGCAACAACTCTACCCATGAAACATGACACGATAAAATGTCCTTAGATCTGTGCTAGCTCCACTGTGCCATTTCATTTCCTTGACTCTGTTGGCAGGAATAGGCAATCCCACGCCAGACTCATCGATGACAAGGATTTGTTTCAAAAAAAATATTAAAGTTTGTACAGTATCTACTATGAATAATTGCCTCAATAAGGCATTTTCCAGCATATATTTCTGTGCCAGGAACATTTTAACGTCCGTCATAATGTGGGCAATTTTGCCGGTTCAATGTTAACTGAGTGGAGGGAGGGGAAGCAAAAAGGACAAAGGCCAGTCGAATGCTCATCTTCACCTGCTCCGATTTTCAGCTGCAACTGTTTACATTAGAAGTGTGGGGAAAAAGAGGAAAAAAAATACAAAAAAATGGTTCAAAAGAACAAGAAACGGTGCAAACGTTTGAATATAAATATATATATAAATATATAGATAAACCGATGAATATAGTGTACATTTTTTTTGGGTTGCTCTGTTTTCCTCCTGTACATAGGTTTGCATATTTTATAGGACTTTTACTGCTATCTACAAGGACTGGATTGAAAATGATACTTTAAATACTAAACCAACAAAAAAAATATATGAATGAAAACATGATAATATTCGTTGAAAACCAGGTACAAGGAAGAAGTCTCTAGGATATGGTACAATTATGGGACCTGAGCAAGGCATTTATCCAGGACACCGTCAGGGAGCGCACTGACCTCAGTTAGAGCTTAGACATGCATTGACCTTTCTCTTTTTTTATATATATATATATACAAGTATTTGGAAGTGTTCTATTAATTTGTTTAAATATTTATTTACGACTCATGTGCGATATCATATGCATGCTTACATGGCATTATTTTTCTATGAGTTGGTACGTGACCAAATAGTTTTTATACGACATGCGACAGCCAGCATCGTTGTCTTTAATGATGATCATTGTTCCTGTGCGCAAAGGCCTTCAGCACGTCTTTCATGGAGAATAATGCTCCAATTGACCAAGTGATGTCAAAGACAAGATTTTTATTGCTTTCCATTAATTTATTTGTTTTGTTTATTTATTGATTTGTGCCATTTGACTAAAGACCAGAGCTCTGTTACTGCCATATATTATGGTTTTAACTGCTATTTATTATTACTGTAGTTTATTTTAATTATTTCCTTTTTTTCATAGGGTTGTATTTGACACCTGGAGAATTTGGCGACTCCTATCCAAAAGTCAGCCACTTGAAGGTTTAATACAATAGAGTATTGCTGTTACACTATTGCAATCAATTACTGTACCTCTAAACACTGTAAATTACATTTTTTTGTTGTATTTCTAACATTCTACTAGCCAATTCACTTTGCTAAAAGATTGTACAAAACAACCTGTTTAGACATCATGTGCAAGTTTTATCAATGAAACATTCCATAACATGCTGATTAATCAATCAGGTATGTATTAATAACATAGTATTCTAAGTTCACATCGGTACTCATGGTATTAAATACCAGATTAAATGCTAAATCAATGTTTGACTGCTTGCATGAACCACTTCGGTTAGTGGAGTTTCCTTTCTTCTGTCTTTTTTACTTGTGCTGCTTCCCTCCTGTTTGACAGAGCTCTGATCTTCAACTGTTGTCTTCAAATCAACAGCATTAATTCAATGAAATCTGCACTATTTCATCAACAATCTGTTTATGGACATCTCTCAACGCCGTTATCGATGATTTTGTTTCGGAGACATCACTAGTATTACTCCTCGAATTACATTTTGCAACAACGATGGTTTCAACAACAAACGTATTCTGGAACTCTCTTCCCGATTTCAGCACACGTGGAGAGTGGGTAGGGGGGCGGGGGACTGAATGTTGCATAATAGAGCTTTGCCTCCCGCTCCTGTTGAGCTAAGCTTCTAATTGGGCAGTTTGCTTTAGGCTTTCACCCCCTCTCTCTCTCTCTCTCTCTCCAGACTGCACCACTCTCTGGTACCCTGGACTCTTTTTGTAATTTTAAATGAATGACGCGTCTCAGCTTAGCCCAATAATAAAGCACAGTCTAGAGTAAAAACAACAAAAGATATACCTCTGTTGTGTCCTGAGTGATGTTTACTGACCTTAACTGTCACCGTTATACCCCTGTTGGCTCAATACAGCCCGTTGTTCTGACACCACCAATTACTGCTAAATTACACACTGTTGGGTGCTTAGATTCCGACGACAATTTACCTCTTCGACAAACAAGCCAAGGACACACCTTCTACAGCCTTAAGCATAAGCCAGTGACTCGGCCACAAACAGAACACTTGCATGCAAATGAGGGTACAACCACTTCTAGAGTGAATTTAGGTTTATTTATATTAAAATATACAGTATTAGCAGAACACTTTCCAAATATTGTTAAGACATAAGAGGTGAACATACGCAGATTAGCATTATACCCCTCTAAGTGACACACACACACACACACACACACACACACACACACACACACACACACACACACACACACACACACACACACACACACACACACACACACACACACACACACACACACACACACACACACACTCACTCACTCACTCTTCAGCAAATGAAGAAGATGTCCTCCAGTATCTGGCTCTCCTCAAGGTCCTGCTGGGGGCTCTGGGTGAAGCGTCCAGAGGAGGCGGAGGAGCTCAGAGGGGCAAGGCATGCTGATCGGGAGGCGGCCCTGGCGGTGCCTGGCCTAAGGGCCCCGTGTGGCACGGTGGCGTTGTGTCTCTGGAAGGACGGCGGGCGCTGGGGAGGCACAGGGATGGGGCTGAAGACCTCCAGCAGCTCCAGGAGAGAGGAGTCCAACCTGGGGGGAAGTGAGGAGAATGAGGCGCGTTTGATCAACGTTGACCTTTCAGATTCAAGTGAGTCGATCGTCGGACGTCGAATCTGAACTCACTACAGCCGTCCATGTCGAGAAGTGATGTTTGGTGTATTGGAAGATCATATAACATGTACAGACACTAACCAGTAAGATGAAGACAAGGGTTAGAATTGGAACTATTTGACGTTTTAAAGACAATAATGGATGCTATGCATCTCCTTTACCCGAAGAGTGCCTTAGAATGGGTACAATGTGAGGGAATACATACTCAGCACAGACCCCTGGCAGTCTTAACACCTTGCTCTACCAACGGAGCTGCTCGGGAGCATTACATTCGGATGGCTTTTGGCCCTGCTAGAATCCCAACCCAGTCGTTGAGATGCAATTTAAAGCATCTTTCAAAATAAACAAACCCGAATTGCCTTAAAACCGGTTCTTCACAAAAGCACAGCCAGGGATATACTCTAAAAGTAAGAGTGAATATGTAAGCAGAACACATACATTTTAACCTTACACACAAGGCCCCGCCGTCACAAAAAATGGCCCACTACAAAGACCGCTCTGGCCACCTGTTCACGCTTAATCGCATTGCTTCAAAACACAAACCATAGGAGGAACAAACGCAAATCCCTCTACACATAAAGAACAAAAAGCTGTTTAATGCCAAAGGGTCTCTGAACTTCAACAAGCGGCGTTAACAAGTGGAAACAGACTCTGGCAGGCAGGCAGCAAAGCCTAGAGTCTTACAGGTGTGAGCCGGGGAAAGGCAGTGGAGGGAGATGGAGAGAGGTCCAAGCCCCCCCCCCCTCTCCCCCTCTCCCCCTCTCTCTCCCTCCCCCTCTCTCTCTCCCTTCCCCTCTCTCTCTCCCTTCCTCTCTCTCTCTCCCTCCCTTCCTCTCTCCTGGAATGGAAATAAGAAGAATGTGGGGAGAAATAAATAAACCAAAACGAGGAAGATTAAGCTAATAGAGATTCAATCCTTCAGTCTGGCTGCCTTGATCAATTATTCAGTGTGTACACAGCTCAACGCCGAGCACTCCACGTACAAAACATGAATTCTTTAAAAGCACGGTCCACTGATGTTGCTCACATAATTCTCTGCTCGTTTTAAGCTGCATCGATTTGCATCCACACACAGGCGCGGGCACGCACGCATGTGCACACGCACACACACATTCTAGTTGGTATTCACACGCACACACACACACACACACACCCACTCTCTCTAGTTGGTGTACACACACACACACACACACACACACACACACACACACACACACAGACAGACGCTGGTGCCAGGGCTTTCAGGCGGGGTATGGCGACTTTCACCAGACATGACTTCAGAGGGACAGATAATCTTGTTGTTATCTGATGTGTTAACATTTCAGCAGCACACGATTTCATGAAAGGACAGGAACATGAAAGGAGCAAGAGGCCGTGCATATTTCACTCTACGCACACACCCAATCACCACAAAGGTGTGTGTGTGTGTGTGTGTGTGTGTCCGCGTGCGCGTGTGTGTATGTGTGTAATGAGAGTTGGAAAAGCCAGGGAAGACACAAGACGCTGAAGTAAGAATCTGCCGCCCTCATTTGCTACCCTTCTGCCTGTCAATAATAGTTTGCATCCAAGTGTGCTTGTGTGCGAGCACGTGCATCTATGGCCATGCATGTGAGTGACGGAGAGATTGGAGGGGAGTGCAGATCCGTGAAGAGAAAAAAAATGCAGTGTGTGTGTGTGTGTGTGTGTGTGTGTGTGTGTGTGTGTGTGTGTGTGTGTGTGTGTGTGTGTGTGTGTGTGTGTGTGTGTGTGTGTGTGTTGGGGGGGGGGGGGGGCGGGGAGGAGGGACTTTGGCTAGGCTCCCGCGCTGGAAATGTGAGAATTTGCATTTTTATTTGTTGATTTATTTAACGGACAGGGCTCTCAAACAGCCATCCATCAACTGACGACATTGTGGTAATGAATAATGCATCACTTACCGGCGGTCACAATCTATAACAAGGCGAGTGTTTTGGTTGGGGGTGGGGGCGTTGGGGGCAGTAGTTTGGGCGGAGGAAGTGTGAAGACGGCGGAGGGGTGAGGGGGGAGAGGGAGCACAGCGAAGGTTTAAAGAGCAGAGATTGCACGCGGAAAACACAAATAATGTTCGTACATTTTCAAACAGTGTTTTAAGCACAAAAGCAAATAACTTCACTCATGTGTTTCGGCTGATTATACACCGAGTAAGGTGCAAAGGCAAATTATTCGAGCCACATATCAGCTTTCAGTCCATGACAAACACCAGCAGGTGCACACAAACACATAATGGAAGGATTTTCACTAAAGCTTTGTTGAATCTTTTACTTATTGACATGCGTCTTAATCAACATGTTGAAGCCACAGACTCTGGTTTAGCTTCTGCTTATCGCGCCATCGTTCCGACTAGCCATCCAAGAAGCCTCCTGTAGTCTCCATAGAACTTTGAGGAGGGGGGGGGGGGTAGATAACTTGACTGACAGCGGTGCTTCAGTGTGCACGCACCATTAATAACTTTAAAGGACTCTTCTCCATGACTAATTGGCCGCTTAGCGTCTATGAAGGGGGCTATGAAGAACAGAAAAGGTCCCATTATGTAGTTCCGAGCAGACATCAATTACCGCGGTGGCGGTCGTTCAAACCCTCACCCCTTACGGCCTCTGCGGGAACGTGGAGTGGCGCTACTCTGATGTACATAGAACATATTATATTCAACCCGCTTCCGTTCACTCGACGCGGGGCTGCTTTAAACGTGGGTGCGGGTTCCACCCCCAAAGGGTACGCCGCATATAGTTTCCCTGAGGTGCCGCCCCCCCCCCCCCCCCCCCCCCTCTTCTTCCCGGCCCCCCCCCCCGTTCCATTAAGCATGGCCGTCCCACCCCAGCGCTCCTTTTCATTTGCAGGCCAAAGAGTGACATCAAAAATAAATAACATAACAATGGTTGCCGCGTCTTCCCCGCATGTCAATTTTACAGCCAATCGATAGCAGGCGCCCAGCGGCAGGCCAGGATGGAACTCTCTCATTAGCGACCGGCGCGGGATTCATGGAGGGAGGGGGGGGGGCTTCACGTTGACCCCAGAGTTGTGCCGTCCCATTTGCACCTCTCCGTTGAATTGGTTCAATTTCGATGGTCGTTCGGGGGTGCTGCGATATGAAATGAGGACAGGCAAGATAACGCTACGCCGACTGTTTGATAAGGAAAATAAACAAATAAACATTTCTCCATGGAGAACATGTATTGATTCGTGACCCAGCGTTGGAGAAAAGGGTATTTCTTTGCATTGTGTAATCTATAAAAGCACTATAGGGTTACAGTATTTGTCGCATATACAAATATGCATCGCCAAGGACGCCGCTACTTTCCAAGTTCATGCGTCAATATGACAACATAGAGACCCAGGTTCAACAGCAATGCAGTATTTTATAGGCTTACAGAGATGTTCAAGTGCAGCCTTTTGAATGAATAATAAAGAAATAAAACGGTTCTCTGCGAGACATCCCCAATCAAAACAGTACTAGTGCCCTCCCAAACATTCAGAACACTACCGTTTTCCGACTTGAAGATCACAGGTAGAATAGGTTACTGCGTGAATAATGCAATGAATGTTCCCAGTGTAAATAAATAAAAGGGTGTCAAACTACAACAACCATATAATCTACATTAAAGACAGGGTAGGCAATTTTGAGAAACCAGCCAGAGTGAGCTGGATTTGGAAAGGTCCAGCCCACAGAATCTCATCCCTTTCTTCAGGCCTCCCTTTGATGCCACTCCCCCAAAACACTCGACTAGCATGCTAGCTTCAGCAATAGGTATGCCTTGCCTTGTGGAAGACTTGAGTCATGTGCAATGAGTGCGAGGGCATTCTGCCCACAGGATGGAGAGGTAGGCCATCCCATCAATTCATTTATGCTGAATTTAATTATCGGATAGGCTTAATTAAGGCATGCGACAGACATAATTACTGGAATTCAGTTTGTTTTATTGCCATCGGTTGTATTGAGAATTTTAACAAATATATGAAAAATGAATTGATAAATAAATTGCCTACCCTAGCTTTAAATGAGGCATTGGTGCCCATTAAGGCCAACCAGTGTGACTTTTGCAGGTGTTTGTCATTTTGGAGTACAGAAGTGCTCAACAGAAAATGTAGAATCATAATTTATCAAGCAAGAACAGGATCAGAAAAAAATGGATTATGGCCACTTCAATCCACACTTAATTTACTGCTGTTAATCATCCGCAGTAAATCAAAATAGAGCTTTTTCTTTTTAGCTTCCAGTATTTTATTCACCACCTGTGAACGCATGGACCACAAAAACATACATCGGATGCTAATGACTGCATCACTATTCCATCATGGGCATGTTTAAAGCCCACACATGGATGAGTGGGAGGCATTTGAGCGATTGACTCACAACCGGTAGTAAACAGTCAGTGTGGAGTCCACCGCGATGGTTTTAATCAGGTTTGGGGGTGCAAATGGGGTCGTAATATGGTCCGATAGCCCCGGTATCCCTTGCTGGAATTAATAGCCATCTGCTTGGAGATTACAGTTCAACTTGGACGTCACACCGTTTTGCTTGAGAGTTACTCATGGGAAGTGAAGGAATGAACTGGGTGTGCTGCCATGAAGAGAGCTATGGTACCACGGCCGAGTGGGGTGAGGAGTACGGGGGGGCGAAGGGGTTGGGAGGGGGGGGAATGGGGGGCAGAGGGGTAAGGGGGGCTCGTTTGTCAACATCAGGTCGTAACAGAGAGGAATTGTCAGCGTCACGACACAGGGAACCACACACATTAACACGCCGCCTCAGGTAAAAATAAATCACGGTACAAACAATAACATGCATTGCAATGCTATTATTTTACAAATGCCTTCTGCAGCTAGGTTTTGTCATTGTTGTCGTTCTTGTTGTTGTTGTAACACTTCTCACATGTTCACACAGTCACACAAAGACCCACACACGCATGCACCATGCCCACACCCAAACAAGCATGCACTACACTCCCTCCCTCACCCACACGCGCATGCATCGCACACCCCCGCCGCACACACGCATGCAGCACCACACAGGGAAGACCACACACTGTCACATTAATTACTTTTCTCAAACAAGCGGGAGAAGAGGAGCGGCGATGAATTCCTTTCTTGGAGAGCGCCCGTGACGCTTCCACACTCAATGATTCATCCCCGTCCTCCCCAGTCCCTCTCTGCCTGCTGCCTCCATCTTCCCCTGCACCTCGCAGCTCTATCCATCACCAGCTCCTCCGACTCCTCTTCCTTCCGTTCCTCCACTTTATCCAACGCTCCCGCCATCTCACACACACACACACACACACACACACACACACACACACACACACACACACACACACACACACACACACACACACACACACCCCCCCCCCCCCCCCCCCCCCCCCTCCCTCAACCATCCCACCCACCCTGCTCTTCCCCTCCCCCGTTTTCTGTCTCATTACTGTGGCAGAGGGAGAAGAGTGGGTTTCTGTGTGTGTCTGTGTGTGACTGTGTGTGTGTCTGTATGTCTGTGTGTGTGCATCCAGAAGTCTGTTCAATTACACCTGCAGCTCGGTCCCCGCTAGGCCGACTAATGGAACGCAGCGTGGCTCCTGACAGCCATGGCCACAGTATTAGCTGGCCCGGGAAAGGAGCTTCATTTAGCTCCAGCCTGCTGTAGAAGTTAGCTTGACCAGTAAAACGGCCTCATTTACCTTCCTGTGCGTAATTCACACCTCAACTTTTCTCTTTTTTTCCCCCAGGTGAGTCTGTAGGTTTTCCTGCGGCCAACTTTTCTTGGTCAATTCGGGACACTTTTTTTGTACACGATGAAACCAGGAATATAGATTGTGCATAGCAGGAAACGGTTTGACATCAATTACAGCCACGTCGCTTTTGATTCACCGGTTAGCGCGTTGTCTCAAAGTCTAAATCAACGTGATTAAGTTGTCACATCAAGTGTGCGGCTGAAACGGAGGTCCGTGGGATCAATCCCTCAAGACAAATCCTTCAAAGGAACAGCGTGCCCTAATACAACTTATTTTAGATGTAAAGTGTTGCGTCGTGAATGAAGTAGTGGGTTACGGATTGATCATGCTGGGAATTTCAACTCAAAACACAAAAAGTAGAATGCATTCCCCTGTATAGGTTTTAAAAGCATGCTATTGCATGTGTTAATGTCACTGGCTGTTTTGAGTTACCAGGTGACATCAAACAAACATTCTGACTACACCCCTGCCAATCTGATTGTAGGCAGTGGAGAGGGCGAAAGCCAAAACCCATTTAAGATCCTGTTTTAAGTCATATCCTATGAGGAGATCCTTACCTAGCCTCAGGGGACTTCAGGGGTAAGGCACATGCTGGTATGGCCTCAGGGATTGGGGCAAACGTGGTGACCGGTGACGTGGCCATGTCCTGTCTGGAGCACCGCAAGGCTTCTGTCGGGAGAGAGGTCAAAGATCAAAATGGCTGCTTGGCAGACGAAACAGGTAGCACGGCTCAATGTTTTGTTGTTGCAACTTAACAAATAGAGAGCAGAAAACGACTTAGGCACGGGACACAGGGTGTGTGTAGAGATGAAGGACAGCTGATGATGACTGTAGGGCACAAACTGTCTCGATCATGATGGTAGACGTATACTGGAATTAAGAGGAATGATTTAAATCGGAAGAGGAAGGAGATGAATGAGGCGCGTGCGTGCGTGCGTGCGTGTACGCATGCATCTGTCTGTGTGTGCATGCTCGTGTGTGTGTGTGCGTGCGTGTCTCTCAAGAGTGACTCTCCAGAACTTTTCTTGCATACATCAGCGCTAAAATGAACACAAACTTGTCTAAACAAAACCGCCTGTGGTTAGGAGTTTTGAGGCATGTGGTTTACCAACTAGCCGAGAAAAATAGGCTCTCTGAACTCACCGTGCATAGAGAGCTCCTTCTGAAGAGCGTTGGCTGAAGTCGGCGGCAGATCTTTACTCAAGAGGTGCTTTGCAGCATCTGCATCTTCACACCCACTGTAAAAACCACAGGAACATCACATCCAGTTAAACCCAAAGCAAGTGGCCCAGATGTAGGGGTTGTGTGTGTGTGTGTGTGTGTGTGTGTGTGTGTGTGTGTGTGTGTGTGTGTGTGTGTGTGTGTGTGTGTGTGTGTGTGTGTGTGTGTGTGTGTGTGTGTGTGTGTGTGTGTGTGTGTGTTTTGTCAGTGTGTGCATGTGTGTTCATGCGTGTGAGTCAACCGCACCCGAAATACAAATGCCGGTTCGAGGGCTGCTCGCTCTGTGACGCCCCACCTCCAGTGATGGAGCAGGAGGGCTGCGCTTGAGTGGCCTGTTGGAACCTGAAGCAGAGAGAGAGAGAGAGAGAGAGAGAATCTAGACTTTGGCAACCCAAAAAGAGAGGGGGGGGGGGGGAACCAAGGTTCACTAGCGACCAATCTCTCGTCGGGTCTAGGGTAACAGATGGCAGCCGGCGAGGTCACCATATGCCGGCCGCGGCGGCGCCGTACCTGCTGTAGTCGAGTCGTGACTGCCGTAGCTGCGTGCCCTGTCTGGCCAGCCGCTCCTCCTGCTCGGCCAGCCGCGTCTGCAGCCTCTCCTTCTCCGCCTCCAGCTGCAGCTTCTGCAGCAGCAGCTGGTGCCTCTTCTCCTCCCAGTGCTCGTGGTCCAGGGGAGGGTCCGTCCGGGCTGCCCGGCCCCCGTGGGGTGCCGCGGCCCCCGCCTCGCTTGGCCTGCGAGGGGAAAAAATGTGTACGGTGTCGTCAGCTCTCCAGCTAAACGGGCGCCTCGCGGATTCATGATACAGATTGGGATTATGGGAACAGAGGCATGGGGGAGGAGACTTCTGAGGTATGGATGATAAAGTGTAACGGACATACCCGTTGCAGGCCTGCGGTCCGCCGTGCTCTAGGCGTTGGTCTTCTTCCCGTTCCCTCCTCGGCTTGGTTCCGCTGGCCGGACAATGCCCGCAGCCGCGCCGGGCTCTGCGTGGCTCCGTGCGCACGTGCGGTGGCCCGCTCTCGCAAGAGGAGGAGGAGTCCGGCGGGGTCGTGTCCGAGAGGGTCTGGCGACCGCAGGCCAGGGCTTCCCGTGTGCCTCCACTGTCCCTCCTTCGGGTGCGGGGTGGTCCCTTGGGGCCGGGATCAGGGCCTGGGTGCGAGGCGTCCAGAGTCGACCCGTTCGTCCTGCTGCCAGAGGGTCTGCCGGGAGTTGCTTCACTGACGGACACCTGGATGGGGAAATAAATAAGCGATTGACAAAAGGGACTTGGAGGCCGTCAGAGCCCGCCTTTTTTCACCACACCATGGATCAGCCAGGAACATGATGTGGCAGTGCCAATACTGCACGTTCCCTGCCCATTACACAGGTTCCCTGCCGTGCCCTCCCTATTACACAGGTTCCCTGCCATTCCCTCCCAACTCCTGGGAGGGAATGCAGTACAGGGAAACAAGTGCATTTCCAGTACATACTCCCTGTCACCCACGTTCCCTGCAGTTCTCCTCCTGTTCCCCTCTCCCTGCTGTTCCTCCCTATTGAACACGTTCCCTCCCCGTTACATCTGCCCAGGTCTTTCTCTCCCTTTTACACACGTTACCTAGCATTCCCTCCCTATAACACACGTTCCCTGCCTTTTCGTTGCTATTACACACATCCCCTGATGTTTCCTTCCTATTACACACGTCCCCTACCAATGCTGAAGCAAAAATGCAGATCCTTTTTGGTCAATAAAACATGTGGTCTGTGCTCAAAGGTTTAAAGATTTGATTTTGGATTTCTCATCGCCGACCTTCATTGGAGCACGGTGGCAAGTCAGGGGTATTTTGAGACAGAGACAGGCATAACGTGTTCATCTCAGAAATCAAACTAGAGGAAGAGACTTTAACGAATGGTCTAAGGTTCAGGGAGAAGGAAACTACCCATCACTCACAGACACTGTGGGACCACTTGACTGACCCAGTCCTCTAGCAGCCCTGCGAAGGAGGAATTTATAGTCGGCGTGATGTGCCAAACGTGAAGTGCGCCGCGGACAGTTTGCACACAGCCATGGCATTTATAGTCGTCGATTCGCCATAAAGTTGCGTTGACGCAGTTCGCGGAATCTGCTCACAGAACGTAAACAGTTCAGAGGTGCGTGGCGAGCCACAAATCGCCATGTGAACAAAGAGCAAGGGCCATGATTACGTAATACAAGCTTCACGGGCGGCGCCTATAAATTAGGTGGGCAGAGACTAAGGCCGGGTTGGTGGTGGGAGAAGGGGTCTCGATTCAGAGCAGTGATTGTAGCCCTCTAAGGAGCCCACGTGTTATGCTGGTGTAAAAAGCACTCTCTGCTGGGGAGAAAATGCAAGAAAGAAAGGAAGGTGTTCCCACGATTGACGGCAAGTTGTTTCCAACGTATCTGAGTGTGTCAGTGGGAGAGCGTATTGTGATGGACGGTAAACAGGGCTGTTGTTTGAAAATGGCTCGTAGGGTGTGCACACACACACACACACACACACACACACACACACACACACACACACACACACACACACACACACACACACACACACACACACACACACACACACACACACAATAACATCCTCCCTCACTCTCTCTCCCATTCTGTACACGAACATGAGCAGCCGGAGACAGCAGGTCTGTATCGATACATGCATAAAGTATATTTTGTACATATATGCATGCATTAACAGCAACGTAATTGAAGCGCGTACCTTGTTGTGAAGCTGTGCTATGGACTGGTTGAGCTTCTCTTGCTGCTGGGCCAGATACTGCTGGTAGAGACCTAGCAGCTCCTGGCATTCCTTGTACTGCTGCTGCAGGCCTTCAGGCATCGGAGGTTAAGGGGCCAACAGGAAAAAAAATTTAAACAGGACTTGAAAAACATCAACCTGGCCAAGACTGTTAAACCCAAGTCTGCTGGTCCACAGCATCTGAACATTAACCAAAGCATGGCTCTGATTATTTGCGATATGCCCTACTTGATAACAGCACTAGTTCAAGCAGCCAAAAGACGCTATGCATCACAATACAGGCATCAGAGTTCCAATATAAAACATAGATTTATTGCTGTTGGGAAATACGTAAGGAATAAATCAATGATGGGGTGTAATACCACCAACAAGAAGAGGTGAGTTACTTTGAAGTATAACATTATTATTTTTTATTGACTTAAATTCAGCTGAAATACTTTTTTTGAGCACATTGTTTTTGCATTGTCAAGGAAACATCCGGTCGCAGTTCTATTGGATCCTTGTTTTTAAAGTTTGATTTGTCACACATTGATTTAGACCTTTTAAAAGCCTGAGGTGGCCCGTTATTGAAAAAGAATGCACATCCTTGGTATGTTATTGAACAATCAGAATCATGCATTCAACAATGAGGTGTTATAATAGATCATAAGACACAGTACTTTAAAAATATCCTACATCCTGTGGTTTAGAAACACTCAAACAAGTGAGTTAAAAAATATATTATTTGATGAACAACGCCTCTTACACTCTCAGCTGAATGTGAAGCAGCCTTTAGAATCCTCTTTTGTACAAAACAAAAAAAAAACACATATCACAGGAAAAGTAGACTAGAGAGAAAGAGAGAGTCGAGGCAAACTTGAGAAGCAGAAAAAGTGCAAAAAAAAGTGGCCAACAAAATCAAAGTTGTTGTCATGGCACCGAGCTGTCGCCATCTGGGTCGGGCCAAGCTGCGTGGAGCTGGGCTGGCCGGTGTCGTGTGAGGCAGCCTGCCAGACAGAGAGCTGGCAGAGTGCACCAAACTAATCTGGAACCCAACTACCGCTGCGACACGGGAGCCCACTAATGACACCCGCCACACCGCCACGCATACAAAAAGATCATAAACACGGAAGTCAAAAGATATATATAAGAAGTACACAAGAAACACATGCAGTCCAACAACAATAACCTCACACCTGGGGGCAGGCAGGCAGTTAAAACACACACACACACACACACACACACACACACACACACACACACACACACACACACACACACACACACACACACACACACACACACACACACACACACACACACACACACACACACACACACACACAGGGATGAAATAGCCTACACACAACTCCACTCAATAAAGTAGGCTGTGTGCACACACGGCCACAGCCTTGGGTGAGCGTAAAAGTGCGACTCCTCCAGGACTAATCCTTTTATGATGGTGGGCCGTGAGATGAGGGGGTTCTCTTTTTTTTTTGCCCAACACAGCTTGGATAAAAAAAAAAAAGAGAGAAGAAAAGCTCAATTTAAGCAGCAACTCACAGCTGGGACTCATGGCTACATGGAAGGTAGAGTCCATAAGGAAACACCACACCGGCAGCCTTTAAATCAGCCCGTGGAAACAAAACCAAGGGGTCAAACGTGTTTGGTTGAGCGTGGGTGGCTTCAAATTGAAAGAACCACAATAGACAAATGCTGTGGAGCAGCTTTCATAGACATGAAGTGAAACCCTTTTGATTGAGGCCGTAGAGTGGTCCTTCATGGAGGAGGAGGAAGGGCATCACAAGGACATCCCATCATGTAAACATGGACCACGTGCTCGGTTTACGCAGCACACGGTCCAGCGGGGAATCAACTGAATACGCTTTTATAGGAGGACTGCTGCTGCTGCTCGTCTCCCCAGAGTAGATTTATTACACTGACTGCAATGTTAAGCAAAGCAAGTCAATGCATTACATCCGCACGGTCACTCTTGGCAAAAAACACCAACAAGAACTCCATCAAAAAAAATCGCCGTCATGCACGCAGTATCGTTTTGTAGCTGGAACTGCAATGTAGACATGTATCTGTTAATAAATCTGTAACCGTATCCAATCTGCCACCAATAAAGAGGCGAACAGCTTCTAGGCGATCTCGGTGCTGTACTGCAGCAACCCCAGGCTGTGGGCCATGGCAACAGAGGCCCCCAAGGCAGAGACAGGCAGACAAAGTCTCCTGCACAGGGTAATCTGCACCGAAGAGGAGCAAGACCCAATAAAACCCCACCTTGCTGTTGCACTAAACATGATTCTTCCTCAGCCTTGAGAGGCCAGCCAATCGGGGGGCCAAGAACCCGAACAAACTAGTCAGGTTTTCTTCAGAGTGGCAAATAAAAAGAAAAGAAAACGGCAACGACTAACTGCCTCCCCGTGCTGCGGCGAAAATACACAGAGCCGAGGGCTGGAGTCGGAGAGGCCTCAGACGGGCCCTGTCAGAATGATTCACTCTCCTGTCAGGCCAGCGCACAAATGAAATAATGAAATCCACCTCAAGGTGGAACACATTTGCACAGGAGGGGGGAATATTTTAAAGCTTTAGCACAGTGTGTCAAGTCAACCACACTGAGCCAGAGAAGGGGAAGAGATAGAGCCAGAGAGCAAGAGAGAGAATGTCTACGAACGCGTGTGTGTGTGTGGGTGCGTGTGTGTGTAAGTGTGTGTGGGTGGGTGTCAATAGGCAAGACAGCAATGATGGGTAAGCGATTGAAGTTTAGGCAGCAGCTTTAACGCCTGACAAATTGAAAATAAGACTGGGGAGCCCAGAAAACAGAAAAAAAAAAACAGGGAAACAGAAAGTATTCTTCTGTATAAAGTACATAAAGTACAGGAAGAGTATTTGCTCCGTCCTATTGGTTCTGAACACCAGTATATTGCACTTTTTTGTGGGTCTATATATATATATATATATATATATTGGGCACTTAATTGTTTGGTAAACCATCTTGCCGGTTACGATGACTTTTATTTATAATAATTGCCTGTATCCGTTCAAAGAAATGTCCTTCAATTAAAAGACAAAATAAGAAAAAGATATACAAATGAGGTTAGGGTTAAATAAAAAAATAACAACAGTGTGGGAATTCTTCTCTGAATGACTCCATCAATGGCTGGCAGTGGTTAATGTTTCAAGGGATAAAACATTATTAGACAGGCATACCGAGATGCCAATGTACCCCTGACTTTGGTTCTATCCAGGGTCCAAGTGCCTTGCAGCGCAACAAAAAAGACATCCTTTGCTCTTGAAAGTCATTTCATCCTGATTGCCAGACAGTTTCAAATGTCAAATAAACTCACAAAATATCAAGGGAACATTTCCCTCTCATCCTAGGCGGCTAGAGGCTAAAATACAGCCCAACATAGTGGCTGCGCTCGATAACCCTGAATCTTTGTTAGATAAGATAAGCCCATACCTAATGGAATTAGTCATGACAAGATTCTCCTTCGCTATGTTTGCCTTTGGTGTCTCCTTAACCTTTCGCACAAGTGCCGGAATCGCCCAGCTGAGAAGCGCGTTTCTGACTCTTGTGTGCACTTTAAAGACTATGTTGTCCCCCTGAGGTATTTTGATCCGAACGCTTTTTCCCCTCAAATGCTTTTTTAATGGAGTTTAGAAGTTTGGTGTAAATGCCAAGTCTCTGAGCCAAAGTGCCTTTAATTGAGTTGTGCTTTCCCTCATTTTCCCTGCTGCCATTGCCAATCGTGCAATAACCAGGTGGGTCAATTACTCTTCATATTACTCTTCATATTTTGCAATGTTTTCCACTCAAATTGCTGGCCACATTCCGGTTTGACCTGAGTGAGATTGTGAAAACAGGTAGTCAGATAATCAGATGTTTAGGAAATCCTAACAAACAAATGTGAAACAATCAGCATTATTGTCATTATTGGAAGTATGGCAAGATGTTGACATATTTAAAGAATTAGTTGTAACTGGTTTTGTGATAAAATTGTAAAGATTTAAATCTCTAGACTAGTTGTATTAACTCCATTATCTTGTTAACAGTAAAATAGATAGATAGATAGATAGATACATAGATGCATAGATAAATTAACCATAGGTAACACTCTGCCAAAGGCAAAACGAAGGAAAAAAAACACTACATTGTAAGTTTACATCAATCAATCAATCAATCAATCAATAAAATGATGCTTGTCAATGCTGCACTTGATCACAATCTTCTGAACAGCGGGCGGGTAGTTTAACTCTGCTCTTAGTCAGCACTGCCCCCTGTAGGAAAGCCTAAGGGTGGCACACTGAGAGGCAAAGAGCCATGATATAATATATTTACTTTACTTGAAAGGTCCAGTATGTAAAAGTTAGGTGGCCACTAGCGGTGAGGTTGCAGATGGCAACCCACTGGATACCCAACCTTACCCCTTCCTTTCCAATGACTACGGTGGCCCCTACTGGCCTGTATTGTGTAAGGTGCCAGAAGGTACAACCTAAATGATGCAATCGTCTACAACAGCACCAAGTAACCAAGTGTCAAGTGATTATGTTCCTTGAAAGATTCATGCATTTAATTTTGTAGTGTAGACTGCAAATGTAAAACTAAAGGACATGGCTTCCAAGCAAAGGTATTTTACACTGGCAGTGGCAATGATGGTTTATTGCAAATAGCATAAAGCCATGCATAAAGCCTACTTTTAGTAAACGACAAGGGAAACCTGATCTCCAAAACATGGATGCATCAAAAATAGGCACGCAAACTATCATTCACTAAACTTTCTTACACTTGGCTGAAATATTGTGTGAATTATTTTTGAATCCTCCAAAAATAAAATATACTTTTGGGGGAGGACGGAGCATGCTGGTCTTCCCTAGGCTATATGAGGCACTCCTACACAACGACGGCTCCAAAGAAGTATCACGAATGGGTTTCAGCCAGGGGGATAACACGCCAGTCTCCTTCCTAGAACTCTAAGCCAATTTTCTAATCAAATCAAATCATCATGAAGAAATACTTCCTAACTTTCACCGATCTGCAAATGATTCGTATGTTAAATTTGCTTTGTTTCCAGTTCCAGTTTGTGACCTACAAGTTGGCAAACAACTATTTTTTTTATACCATTTGTGCATCATGTAGTCTGGCACTTCCCCTCAAATGTATTCCCAACATAATTAGTTTGTTCCAACTGATTTGTTAGTGCTAAACCAATTATAATATAGAAGTCCCTAGGGTTGATAAAAAGCTGACTAATATGTACACGTACCCTGGAACTGTGAAACTCACCTGTTGTCTGAAGAACACAGGACGTTTTAGTTAAGAGCAAACCCTGCCCTCAAAAGTATACATGCATTTGTAGAGTAAGGGGATTCTCAAAAAACCAAGGAGAAGACAGGATTAATAAGGTATGCCTAATGAATGAGCATGTGTTTTGAATTAATTCAACTACAGTAATGTCCTCAATTTAAAACATATAATAAAAAGGAGGCATACATCACTGGTGCCACGACTTTATAATTGGCTTGCCATAAGGAAGAGAAGGTTCGATGCCCATGAATTGCTGCATAATAGAGCTGGCAGGTTACCTCATCAAATATGACGCTAGACCTCCTACGATATGGGTTCAGAGATTCTATAGGAAAAATTAATAAAAAGGTTTCATGCTATCATAATAATCAAAAAAACATTAAGTTGGCTAAATTCTTATTTAATTTAAAAACAATACCAATAGACCAAGTCCCATTAGCAAAATAGCCTGCAATGCATTTTCCAAAAAGAAAGGTATTTACATTTTTGAAAAATGTATTAAAATATATATATTGATGGCACGATTGTTGGGAAAGTTGTGGGTTTTAAGCACAGTCTACCTGTAGGCACGCCTAATTTGCCAGTTTATGTTTCTCAAAAAAAATCATCATCAAGTGTCTGCAAAATAGTCAACATTTTGAAGTGGCAATGGTCCAAATTAATAGGTGCTGCAAACTGTGGTTTGCATGTTTTAAAAATAATATCCAACCAATACCATAGCAAAAGCAGAGAACAAGTTGGTCCATATGGAAAGGATACCTTCCCTCTCCTGAATGATGAGCACATTTTGCTGCTCCAGCTGTTGGATCTTGCGCTCAAATGTCTGCTGTTCTTCCCGCAGCCTCTGTACCGACTCATCCTTCTCCTCACTAACTCTGGAAATTTAAATGAGATACTGAAGTGTTAAGGCAGAATTGCATAATGCATTTTTATGCAAGAAATTGTAAACTTGTCATTCTCTGCTCTGGGGACAATATGTTAATTTTGAGAAGTGTTGTATATAACACCAATCTGTTAAGCTTATTTTAGTTCAGGCGACACTGGGCATAAATTGTCAGTAAAATGCCTTGCCTGGCTAGTTCTTCAATGAGGTTAGCGATACGCCGCTTATCCTCTGGGCAGAGGTCCTTCAAACTGCTCTGGGTTCTGGTGGTGTTGGTCTAGAATAAGGGACATTGTAAGCATCAACCAAACACTTTATAAAATAAAATCAGCAAAATAATAATGAGGCTTTATAAACATTCAAGCTTTGTATCAAATACATACATTCTGTCCCCACCACATTTGTCATAGGATTTGGCATAACCCTTTTTTTATGATAAGGAAAAAAACTATTCTAAATGAGAAAAATCTGAACAAATATACCAATTTGTTTACCTGTGACAAGGGGGTGACTTTGTTGGCAGGAGTAGTCATGGTGAATGCAGTGTGGGGTTGGATCAGGTCCTGTGCTTTGAAAGTCAGTGAAGGAGCGCTTTGCAACTGACTCTGACGCCTCTCAATTTTGGTACTTTTTTTACAGTCACGCTTGTCTCTGATTTTTGTATCTTTCTCACTCGATCTGGCGATGCCAAACTTTGTATCTCTGCTGACTCCTTAGGTAGTTTGAGGGAAAAGAAAATCAAAAGTATGATATAAAGTAGTGTAGAATGAGGAACTTTCCTTAAAAGTATGACATTATCACTCACCTGGTACCAATACAACGGACTGCTCTTCTTCTGATGCTGCGATCAAAAGTTCAGGTGATAACCACACAACGACATTGTCGTTAACCCTTTCAGCATCACAACATTATGTTTCCTTGGCCAACATAGTGAGAGGAAAAAGGCACACAACATCCCACTCCAATAAATGCAACAGTTAGCCCTAGTGTGGTGTTATATTAACGCTTAAGAAAACAAACAAACCTGACCGCTTCTCAAAATCTGTCTTAAAATGTCAAAAGCAGTAGGTAGGTAAAAATACACAAAGGATACTGTCATTAATCCAAAATATTCCTGACTCTTCAGTTCTCGTTAGGGCTGCCGCCATGTTGAAACTGCCGCCACTCCCCGGGAACCCATGGACCTATTGCGGGAACCAAGCGTTGCGAAGGGAAACAAGTCCCGCCCTTTACTGTGGACACAAAAGACGATTGGTTGTTGCCCGTTCTCTCCGTTCTCTCTCTCTTTCTATTGGTTGATTTTACTGCCTCGAAGTATGTTCGTTTTGAACTACATTTCCCAGATTTATTTTGGACTGGTCCTGAGGCTGTGTGTACTCCAGCTCCATTGGTGGCGGTAATGTCAGTATGCCAAAAATAAGAAGAAGAAGAACCGGCGAATGATGCTGAAACTATATCGATTGGCTCTGGATTTGCCGTCGTAAAGTTGTTGTCAGCTGTTCAATGATAAATAATATGCTCCAAGGTGTTCCCTTATCTTGAGAGCTTGATAAGATAATAAATATGGAAGAGAAAAAAGGTGTTGCTGAAAGACTTACTCTTGGCATTACCCGAATACTTGGTGTGTACTGTTGTTTTATCTGCACACTAAACCGCAATGCTAGTAGTTGTAAACATTGGCCCTGAATGAATGTGGTACGACCGCTGCTATTCACACTTATATTGTATAACAATACTCGTCTTGAATATGTTCCAGAGAGCATGCCTGGCGTTGCAGACACTCGGTTTGTAGAGAGGGAGCCTGCAGAGAAGAGATCTTTGCTGTCATGGGAACAGGTGACAAACAAACCACATTCACACAAAGATTAGGGTAATGGCTTACTTAAATGTTGGTTGGTCTTAATGTGCTATTTGATGTATGCATGTGTAATATGGTCGGGTCGTTAAGACTCACTTATAACTCTCTGCAGAAAAACACATGCATTCTTCCAGAGGATCTGCGAGATTTCTATTTGACAACCGACGGGTTTACACTCACATGGAGTGTCACACTTGATAGTAGGTGGTTTAAGTAATGTAAAGATTATTCTACAAACATAAATGTGTGTATTATAATGCCTATGATGTATGTATTTGATTATTTGAAAATATGTATTTCCCCTTTTGCAGATGAGTGTGTGCCAGTCGGTTGCATGATGATTAACAGTGTGGTAAGGCTACGACAGCTGCATCCCCCGACAACACTTTTCTCTCTGCCTAATGCCCCCACACTGGCAGACCTAGACTGGGATGGGGGCAGTACAGAAAGTGGTAAAGCTAACCTCCCTATTCCTCACCATAAAGTTTCCTTTCCTTGAGAATTTCTCCGAGATGGTGGTTGTATGTTGTTGTATATCTGAATTGAAATGAATGCATATATCGCATATTGCATATGTCAGAATTATTTACATTTAGAAGGTAACATAAGTATACGGTCATGAAAAAGGTAATAAAAAATATAGCAAACTATAAATGGGTGGTTACCCATTATGTTAAATATCTGGGGAACCATGAAGCCTAATCATTTGTTCATTCATTATTGTATCGGCACATCAACGTTATTTTGACAGAATCAGAAGACTGTCCTGCTGTACCTCATTTTGATTCTCGGAGTCGGATCTTTGAGCTGGATTCCTGTGGCGGAAATGGAAAAGTATGCCTGGTCTACAGAAACTGCAGCCAAGGTTTAATGTTCTTCATGTTTAATTGTCTTTACTAATATAATAGCACAACAACCTTCTACATTAAAACAAAAAATATACGATCTGTGTTTTGGTCCCCAGGGATTGTAGCCCAGCAAAGTCACATTTGGTTCCTTGACCGCTCCCTGTACTGGCACTATCTGACCCCCACCTTCACGTCCTACTACCGGCTGATGCTCACGCACCTGGGCCTGCCTGAGTGGCAGTACTCCTTCACCCCCTATGGAGCCAGTCCCCAGGCCAAGGTAAGGGATCCCCCAGACAATGATCTTATTCTTGAATGTATCAGGTTATTTTTTTTCAGTTTTTTTCTTAAATGTATTTTTAAGGCTTTAGACATTGGGAAAATCTCTATTATACTTAATTATTATTGGCAAATGATCATAGCAATAATGTTTATCTTCGTGTTATCCGTATGATAGATGAAGGAAGAATGTTGATTCAATGTGTTAGTGTCTGCGTCATACATTTAGTTTTGGTTTGAGAAAGGGTCAATTCTTTCCTCATCGTCCCTATTGGAAAACCTTATATTTTCTTCTTCTCCATCTGCAGCAGTGGGAGTCTCTGTACCCACCGTTAACATTCCAACGCGAGCTGGGCCCAGTGGACCCCGCGGGGGACACCCATTTCAACAACAAGCTGGACCCCACCAAGGCTTTCAAAGGCAGATCCAAAGTGGCCACACCCAAGAAGAAGCAGTCGACCCAGAGCGGTCCTGGAGGCTCGGCCAAGGGTCATGTCAGTGTGGGGAAACATGCTGTGGTCCGGCGTTGAGAAACCCTGTTTGTATGCATCTTTTTTTTGCACAACCTTCACCCTTGGAAATAATCTATCCAAAAGCTTCGGTTAGATATGTTTCAATGAACAGTTCACTACAATACCTAAGGACATAAAATCTATAATTATTCCACAAGGGTATTCTATAAGAGCTATTCAAGTATTATAAGGTTTTAGGGGCAGCATGAGAACTATGTTTTTTCCAGACTAACTGTTCACATGTTTGAATACAGTAGATATTTGTTTTGCTACATTTGTAATGGTTTTGGCTCTGGAGGCTGTTCTATTGATTTTGATGATCTTGGCACAGACCTATTGGTTTGTGTTAATAATCTCGCAAGCTTAACCTCCGGTGGTCTCACTGTGGCTAACCGCTAGGGAAGAACCCCATTGATATTGAGGAATTCACAGTGTATTATTGCCTTGTTATTGTTGGAATTATTAGTTGAGATTGGTAACGTTTACAGCTCAGCCTCTTTGCACAAAGGGCCATGCCATATCAGTTAAGCATAATGCACCACTTCGCCTGTAGGGGGACCAAAATCCCATTCAGGCAGATAAGAAAAAGAGAGAAGAACAAAGACTTTTCCCCGCGAGTCGCTTGAAAAGGGCGCTGGGGTCGGTGGTACATGGGCTTTGTATATGTTTAGGATTCACTTCACCTCTGAAACAAACATGTTCAAAAAGCAAATGAAGAGTTGACAATTGAGTTTTATTTATCAAAAGATGGGTTGAGGACAAATTAATATCTATCCAGACCAGGCCAATGTCCAGCAGGGGTTAAGTATCTTTTGTCCTGTAAACACACAGGGAAGAGCAGTAACGAGCATTGTAGGAGGGAAGTCAAATCATAATAAACATTTCAAGCTTGAAGGATTTTAAGAGCACACAAGATTACTTGGTATTTCCTTTTCAGAGAAAAATAAACGAAAGAAAACAAGTTATTCAAAGCATATTTGGCATGGTCGTTGGCTGTTAGCTGCTTACACAACCCAGGCCCTGCTTGGGTTACCAGTGGAACAGCACTCTCGCTCTGGTTGAGGAAAGACTGTCTCTTTATGTAGGGTGAGGCTTCATGCAGCCAAATGATTACATGTGAGACTCCTTTTACTGATGTTTAATTCAGTATTCGATGTCTCAAACACAGCTCCAACACTGTAAAACACTAGAACTAAAAGTCCAGACAAATGTCATACAAAAGAAAATATTTGTTCATACACTTATTCATCCCACAGGACAGTTTATCCAATCTCTAACTTGGAGTGCAGGTGCTTCTAACCTGCCTCATGAAGAAAGTCCCGCCCCCAAAACCCAAGATCTTTGCATCCAAGGAAAGATAATAATAATAATAATATATTTAATTTGTAGAGCACTTTATATTCAGAAATCTGAAAGTGCTAATAGATAGATGCTGTTTCATTGACACTTTCCTTTGGTTCTAAATCTCACTGGCGCTTGATTGGCTAAGACACATAGTGTTCACACTTTGGCTTCAAGCTGTCCCATAATAAATAATGTAAATGCCTAAATGTTTTGCTCTACGGGTACCTTGACAGGTTACCTGTTTTTATGCATACTGTATAAATGTGTATGCCTACATTTATTTATAATAAAACAAATACATTTCTGTGTCACTTAATTGAAGTCACTGTCTGCGACATTATTCACTCCTTGCACACTTATCCTGCTCAATCTACAATCTACTAGTCAATTAATGTCTAACATGTATGCTTAAGATATATATTTAGCTTCTTCTCTTTCACTCAAGTGAAACAAGAGGTGCAGGTGAGCTGTCACACATTTCCCCGGAAGTGTCTCTCTCACACACACACATCAGCGTGGCTTTGTTTCTCCAGAGGATGCATCTCCTCCTGCTCTCCATGGCTGTTCTGGCCACACACAATGGCCGGGTGATGAAGCTCTACGACAGCCTTGTACAGTCCTGCACCCATCACTCCTCCTAACAAGGGCGCCACCACAGGCACCCACCACCACCCGTTTCCGGCTCTGCAAGGAGAACAAAATGAAATCAAAATGTATGAATCCAAGCAATTGTTGACACCTGATGTTGGGTGTGTTTGATGTGATCGGTTTGCCTATTTTGTAATTTGTCAAATTTGAGTTATAATAGTTCAGTAAATGAATGGCTAATGGCTAAACCTCAAAGTAAAAAATTGAGGGAATGGTTTTAAACTGCCAAAGTTGCGAAATATATATGGCACAAAGGTAGAGTTACACTGTGCTGCAAACACTAACAAGTGTTTATTAGACCAGACGCCTAATATTTTCCGGGTCAATGTGCCAACATCCTTCAAAACAGGACTTTTAATACAAAGCCGCTATCATCTCCGTCCTCATCACCTGAAGACCTCGTTGCCCCAGCCGGCTACAGCAGTGAAGAGTCTGGGTGCGAGGTCCCTGGTGGGGTTGATGGGGTAGCCGCTGTTGCTGCCCAGGGAGACGCCAATCAGCATCACCAGGAGGCCCACCATCAGGCTCTCGCTGCCCCTCGCTGCCGGCTTGTTCCTCTGGTCAGAGAGTGCCGTCAGGCACAGCAGGAGCATGGCCGTTCCCAAAACCTGGAACAGTAAAAGGTCCACATGATACGGTCCTATTGAGTCGGAGATCCAAGGTGACCTACAGTCATGCAGTTACAGGTCGTCACAGATCATTAAAGGTCCCATGACATGCCACCAGGTGTGAGTGTGATTAGCCGTTACAAGCCGTTATGAAAATTGGGCTCTTATGACATCACAAGTGGGCGTGTCCACCTAGATGTGTGACGGATAGATGAGCACCTTTTGCTACAGTCCACTGGGTAAGCTGGTAGACTGATCTATCCAGCGTACATCTAGGTGGACACGCCCACTTGTAATGTCATAAGAGCCATATTTTCAAAACGGCTTCTTACGGCTGATGACCCTCACACCTGGTGGTATGTCATGGGACCTTTAAGTCGCAGGTTGCGGGTATGCATCTTGCTGAAGGATGCCTACTACAGGTACACTGCAGACATCTGGCATCGAACCCACAACCTTTTGGCTGAAGTTTAACACCCTGACACACAACACTATCCTGCCACCACTCCACCTAGTATCCGGCCCCAACCTCCACGTACAATCACAAATCGGTTCATGATAGAGTGTGCACGCCCTGTCAGAACAGTATGTTCTGTACAGTACATAACAGGAGTGCAGAGGTCAACCTGATCGATGAATCCAGATTGCAGAGAGAGGTAGGGCGCAGGGTAGGTGGCGAAGATCCCAGCGGTGGCTTTAGCGCCCGTCGTGGTCAGGTTCCCATCCCCAAAGTCAAAGATGGCATCTGGAATAGATATAGTAGAAGGTAGCAATTCTATCCAACTACAATTAATCCAACAACAGTACAAGAGCGAATGGCTACAGCGGTCCTTACCATTGAACACGGTATAGATTGTCGCCGCAGCCAGAAACGACCCGAGAAATTGGGCAAAAACATAGACAGGGAGCATCTTCCACGCAAGGCGGCCAAACATACACATGGCCAATGAGACTGCTGCATTCATATGAGCCCCTGAGGAAGAGAAGCAACACATGCTGTACTCATTGCTCTCGGTGATGCTACTGGTTCTCTTGGACGAGTTAATTTCTTCGGTGTTTGCATGTGAATAGTAAAAGCTGAAACACCAAACTATAGTCATGTTATCAGTGTTATGGAAATGATGTCTGTGTCCATTATTTCTCTTTACTCTACCTATGCGAATGACCTTCAAAATGTTACCTGAGACTGAACCTCCAACATGCACTCCCATGGTCACTCCAAGGCCAAAGCCAATGTTGATGCTGAGGTATTGTCCGAATGCTCCATGGCCCGTGACCACCTGTGCCACTGAGCCCAGGCCAAACACCTGAAGAAAGGTTATGATCGTAATTCAAAGTAGCCATTGCTCCCTTGTCATGTAAAACCTTCTGATCCAATTTTTTAAATAATTTACAACCGTTTTCAGGATGTTTTCAAATTCAGTACAGTTTAGAAAGTAAACCCTTATCTAGTTTTACAAACATTCACGTAGAATTAGTAATCTAATGGGCACATGTGTTTATAGGAACCCCTGTTCGACCTTTGTGTTGGCCTAACGGCACACTCAATTCAATCCCCATGTGAATCAGTGTGTGTACGTGCGTGGATGCATGCAAGTTTGTGTGTGTGGCAGTATAAAGATTGATGCAACAGATGGACATCATGTGACTCTGCAGCCCCTCTCTATGTGGCCGAGTGCCAACTGCAAAACATTTTCTACACTGACAAACGCCCCCTTCCTTGTTTACAACCACCATTGACCAATCCCCACTCTTCAGCCTAACCATGTGACTTGTGTGACACCCATGTGACGTGTGTGTGTGTGTACTCAAGATCATGAGGTTTTTGTGACCTAGGTTGTCATAGGTGAATGACACTGATGTTAAACTTGGCGCCTTGCCTGGCTAGCCAAACTCCATAACCTCTCCAAGTTACCATAAACTCGTAAACATATACTCCACACCCTAAACCCCAGTGTTGTATTGTATTTCTCATTGTTCAACGTTTTAACTGACAGCCATGTTTTTCTTTTCCTAATAAAAATATGTTCACTACTTTTTTGATAGCAATCATCTTACCATCATAACATAGGTGCAGAGGGCCTCCGCCAGTCCAACCCGAATGAACCTGCTGCGCAGACAAGCCATAGGTCCAGATCTGTGACCCCTTTCCTGCTGGTCCTCTCTCGGATCTACTGATTCTACTGAATCCTTCATTTTGTCCTTCTCCAGCATATACTTCCTATAGACTCATGTGGTTTCAACACAGAGAAAAGACCATGGCTCTAAATCTTGACTTCAGCGTCCCTGTTTTCCTGTCCATTTGACAAAGAATTTCCTGCCCAGCAATATACGCTTTAAACAAATACATGAGCTATATCTGTACTTCAACTAAATACATTTCAAAAGTCTTCTCCTCTGCTTATTCTTCTGTTCCATGTAGTACGCACCCCAACAATAACTGTGGGAACATTATATAGCCCCTGCTATGCCCCCTCCTTCATGAGCCCCTCTTGTGAGTCACATAGACTCCGTACCACGAGGTCAGTTTCACATCCTCTGTGACTCTGTGGGTGGGGGCCTTTTGTTGAGCTGCTGCTGCTGCTACCGTTACAGAAGATAGGGGAGGGCCCATTTAAATGGTTCAGGCATGGGATTGGTTGGTTGGATGGTTGTTCGATGACCAGGGTACTCCTTGCGTAGCCTCGGAGTCTCAAAGGGTTAACAGGTCGTATATTTATGACATACAAGCAAAACATTTATATGGAAGAGGATTAGAGCCAAATATTACTTCTGACTTTAATCTCAGGATTCAGATTTCTCTTATTTAAAGTCAGAATTCGGAATTTTAATATCAGAACTCTGACATTAATCTTAGAAAAGTCCGAATGTTCGCTGGCGGTGTGGCTTTCTAGAATCGTATATGATGTAGGCCTACGTTGTGTGATTAATATCGAAGTAAGCGTTATTAGGCCTAATAACAGAGACCGGTTTAGGAATACCCTAGTTTGTGGAAGATTATTGATCATGACCGCATTTCGTTAAAATGTTGTAGGCCTTACAGCGAGCCTATCTGAGGCTTATTATTTAAAATCATTTAGGCCTATATTGTCAGAGCTGAGTCGTCCGTTCGCTTTGTTATTATTATGTACCTAGGCCTATCGCATGTTAGCTATAACAATTAATTCATGATATTCTTTGTATCATTGCAAATACTTTCTTAACCTTTTCTGTCTATTTTCAGAGCACATACACACAGGCCAATGGATTAATTACAGACATTTATTCAACTCAAGACCAAGTGAACTAATGAAACCTAGAGAGACCGCTCCGACGCGCGAAATTGAGGCAGTGCACTTCCCCTGTCCTGCCGCCTGCAGCGGTGTTTTACATAAATACCTTCCAATGCAGCCTTGAACTTTGGAATGTCCTCATCTGGGAACGCACAACCCGCCGCACTATCAATTGTTCACGCTTTGGACTAGATGGCTTGGTTCTGGGGAGATGTTTTCCATAACCCGTTATGGTTAGTTTTAACCTTTTATCTGGGACTGCGATTACAGCAGAGATTGTTATGGAAACCGAAGGCATGTACTGTACAACTGAATGGGAAAACTGCCATAGTTACGGGTGCTAATACAGGTGAGTAATCAAGGGAAATATCTTGAACATAGAAATGAAATTAGCATGCATTAAGTCATTTATATTTGATTCGATATATTTTTTTTATGACACTGAAATTATTGTTTAGTAACTAAACAATAGTAATATTTAGTATATCAACTAAATAATAGGCTACTATTTATTTTCGTAGTTCGCTGCTGCGGCAAACAAGTACGCTTGTTAGCCTACTTGTTTGACAAAATGCAGATTCTTAAAAAGTATAACGCGAAATATTATGCATTGTACGGCTGAACCATACAGTCATCATTATTTGTTTCCCCTTTCCAAGCCTCTATTTTTGCTTTGGGCGGTACAACTTTGATGTCATCGATGTTTCCTATTATGGGGAGCTTTCAGGGAAAGCAACTAGGCCTACATCTGGTAGCAGTCGTTAAACAAAGGGTTCAGGGCAATTGAATGGAAAACAAACTGGAATGATTAGGCTTCATGTGCTTCTCAGCTATGAAATTGCAGTACCAGGAAACCTTCAAAGAAGATGCATGATTCCCTGTCCTTAACCCTCCCTCCGACAATGCTCTAACTTCCTCTCCGGCTAAAGGCATTGGCAAGTATATCGCCCTGGACTTTGCAAGGCGTGGTGCACGTGTTATCCTGGCTTGCAGAAACCAGCTGGCAGGTGGCGCCGCTGTTCAAGAGATCATAGAGCTGACCAATAACCAAGATGTCCATCTGCGTCCCCTGGACACGTCCTCCCTGAGCTCAGTCAGGGAGTTTGCCACTATGATCAACAATGACGAGAAGGCCCTTCACATTCTGGTCAACAATGCTGGGGTGTCAGGTCCGTCATGAACCACAAATAGAGATCATTGCTCTTCTTTCTCTTCTATCTCGCATCACTACAGAGAGGGTTAGAATGCTACTCGCAATCATTCCTTCATTTTTTGTGAACGTACATTTTTCAAATCTAAAAGATGCCACTTCTTGAGAAAGATCAAACATGGATGATCGTGTTGCATTATATGCTTAAACAATGTACACATGTAACCGTGAGCTCTCTTTTTCTGTATCAAGGTTTGCCCAAGGAGATCACTGAAGACGGGCTGGAAATTAGTTTTGCCACCAATCACCTTGGACCGTTCCTTCTCACCAAACTGCTGCTTGGTAAGTCATGAAACCATGATAAGGGGAAGTATCTCGAACTTGCATTGTATGACAAGAATATACATTTTTGCAGAGTGGCTGGTGGAAGGTCACAATTTATGACACATTATTTTTGATGAACCCAAATATCCTGAATATCCAGTACCATAGAGAGCCAAAGCTGGAGCTGAATTTAGATTTCTTGGATGTTTCTTAGATGGTATATCATCTCCAATGCCTTTGTCTTGTGTAGGTCAGCGGGGGCTCTGGCAGAATGCTTGAATCAGGCTGTGTAACCAGTAACCGTCCAGTACAAATCATAACACACTCAGTTTCTTTAAGTAAAGTTAAAGAAGGAGGGTGACTTTATCACACAAGGTTGTTGAATAGACACGTCCTGTCAGGGACGCGGGAAGTGGGGGTGCTTAGGGTGTGTGAAATTCAGCACAGTATCAGCCGAGTTCACTCTAATTTCCACATTGTTTACTTGCTGACGTTTGTGAATAACAGTGGCTAGTTGGCAGAACTCTTTTTACACACCAGTAGTGTGTTTATCAGAGCGGATCCCTGAATGTGACGTCACCCGTCATCTCGTCTCTGTAAACAATGGATGTTGCGCAGCATTTATTATGACGTCATTATATAGATTCTCTCTCAGCACCCCCCCCTCGGACTGACTTCCCGCGTCCCTGCGTCCTGTCAGTGTTTATGGGAAATGCTGGGCATGGTGCTTACAAGAAGACACACTAGGATGATTCACCTATAACTCTTATTGAATTATCAAATTGTTTGTCTTAAAATCCAACATTCAAACTGCTTTAGCGTAATGCTGCGACTGAGTAGTGTGATTCTTATAATACACTGTGCACCACCAAAGCAGCGATATACTGCTATACAATTCACATTACACCTTTCACATTTCAGTTTTTTGTTTTTGTTTGAGTGATTGCTAATTATATGTCCACCTAATCTTTCCTAGCTATCCTAAATCAAATCATATTTATTTTGGGATGGATTGGGTGAGAATGTAAACAGTCGCAGTATTTAAATATTGTCCCTTTTATGAATCCGTGATCAACCATTCTGTGTTGGTTCACATCCTTGGAACCAGACAAATCTGCAAGCTTGTTTTCATATCGACTGCCCCCCCTCCCTTTCACACAGATATCAGGTTATACTGGCCTGGGTCGGGCCAGCCTCGGCCATTTATAAAATATGGCAGGGGTGTAACGATACACAAATTCACGATTCGGTTTGTATCACGATTTTTGACCCACGGTTCGATACATCCCACGATTCTTTTAAATTTAAAAAGCATTTTATTTAAACAACACTTAAATACCAATTATCTTAATGTAACATTTAATAACAAATAATTTGGAACACTGAACAGATTTGAACCGAAATAATACTATTAAAGTATAGCTAAATTAATAAAGAAATAACCAAAGATTGCAGTTGGAGGATGTTTTTTGCTGGTAGGCATAATAGGGCCCCTTTAACTGTTTGGTTGGTTTATTCAAATATCCTTATTAGCGCTTCTTATTAGGCTATGTAGCTTAAATAATGACATAATCAGGCCGTATAGAATGCAACATGTTTAATAGCCTAACTTTCAATAGATGAGGAAAAACATGAACGTCGCAATAACGAGGCATAGTGTTACGAGTAGCATATGTGTGTGCGGGAGAATGGCAGTGTGCGTATGCGTGTGTGAGTGACGTCAGCGAGTGAGTGGACGAGCGAGGAGAGCGAGCGGTAGCGCGTGTGTCTAGTGAAGAAGCAAACGAGTCCGGTAGAATAAAGTACCCATCCTGTCAATAATCGGTGGCCGCTTCATTCCGACCTATAAGCAGACAAACTGCCAGTCAAATCACACAAAACAATAGAGACAGGATCACACAGGCAATTTTTTTTCGCGCTTGGCCAACTCTGGATAAATGTCGTTCATATCGCATATGAGGACTTCGACGGCTGTGGAGAAATGCAATCCTCCGTAGCCACGGAGAGCTGTGATCACAGAGAGGGCATCTCGTCACATATTTACGGCATCGATAGGAGGGGGCGCTGTCAGCAGACTATTATTTAGGCAAATTTCAATCGGACAATTTGACCGAAGAGTTAGAAAGGGCATATCGCGCTTCTGCCTTCTCACACCGCGAGACAGGATCGTGGCTTTGAGTATCGTGATTTTCGGTTTGATACGCGTATCGTTACAGTCCTAGGTTTAACACAAGTACAGCTGAGCACTCTATGGAAGTGCTATTGTGGCGTTTTCATAAACATCCAAAAAGGCTGCCGCTGTATCACCAGTTTCATTGCTGTGACATTATTTTAGATTTGCTCACTTCTACATCTCTTGTCTTGTAATGCAATAAACTCAGATACACTCCTTTCGTTCAAAAGTCAGCTTAAATCCCATCTCTTCAGGACCACCTACAACATCTGACGAATCATTCTGCACCATCTTTCACCCTCTCTCTCTCTCTCTCTCTCTCTCTCTCTCTCTCTCTCTCTCTCTCTCTCTCTCTCTCTCTCTCTCTCTCTCTCAAATTGTATATTTGCCTGTACTGTGTCTGTACTGTCTGTATGTATTCCTTTTTATGAAGTGCCTTTGAGTACCAAGAAAAGCACTGTTAAAAAACAATTTATTATTATTATTGTAATTATTATTATTATTAAACTTGTAAGGCAAGTTTAATAGATTCAGCTGATTTTAACAAGGATGAGGGCTCTCATGCTATTTAGTTTAGTTTAGTTTATTTGTTTATAGTTTTGTCACCTTTGAGAAGGAGCAGCTTTATCCTATTTGGCTAATTTCCAGCTGTAGTCTCCAGCCAGTTGTCAGTAGGCAACCTACAATACATAACAGTAAAACAAATTAAAAAAATACATTACATTTATAACTACAGCAGACCTGAGCAAAAAGGGGAAAAGGACAAACAAACAAATTGCAAACAGTTGGAGCCAGAACAAACAGGCACAGATGATGGCAAAGATATCAAGGCAGTCCATGCAACAACAACACAAACACACAGGAGACAAGGGAAAATAGGCCACAAAGATCACATTGAAAGCACATAGGGCAGAACATGCAGGCAGGTAGCAGAGATGGAGCGGCAGCAACAATGACTAAGACTATGTCACATCAAACACAAACATCACGTCTGACAGAAATTAATGTGTGCAATTATAGTTGTCGGACAGCCATGTTTTAAGGTGTGCTGTAAAGGTGGAATATGTATGTATATCATTGATAGTGGTAGGCAGTGAATTCCAATTTCGTATTGCTCAAACAGAAAATGATTGTTGACCAAATGGGATTTTTCTAAATGGGATTAGAAGGTCACCCCGTGTGGCACTTCTGGTGATCTGATTGCTGCTGTTACGTTGGATTCTGAATGACTTTAAATGACTTTAGCAGCAGCCAGATCTTTTGTTTTGGCATGCACATGTACTACAGTGTCGTCTGCATACATTTGTATTTTTTGCTCTTTCACTCTCCAGATCTTTTGAAGCGATCAGCTCCAGCGCGTATAGTTAATGTCTGCTCGTCAAACCACTTCAAGGGTATAGTGAACTTTTCCCACTTCAAGGGAGAAGACCTCACCTACAAGATGGACCACATCTATAACAACACAAAGCTGCACCAAATCATCTGCACCAATGAGTTGGCACGAATGCTAAACGGGTCAGGTATGAACCAAATACTAATTCCTCCCTTCCCTCCCATCTGTGGGCTGTGCTGTCTGGCCCCCTTGCTGCCTCCTCTTAAGGGTGCTTGATTTTTTTAAGAAAATCCCCTTTGATGAGTAGCTGAAGCAGACATCCATGCTGGCTTGCAGTATTGACAAAGACAGGCTTTATTCAACCTGCATAACTTGTAAGCATAATATGAAAACGTTTATACATTTAATTTAGAGATACATACACTATGAAAGATGATTTCAAGTGATTTTGATACTAAGAAAATGTAAAACCAGAAAATTAAAAATAAATGTATAATTCTATCTTGTTTCATGAAGCATCATATTTAACTTTCTGTTCAAAAGGTGTCACTGCAAATTCGATCCACCCTGGGTACGTATTGACATCAGTGCTAAGACACTATAGCGCTAAAGTACGGATCATCTTCAAGCTAATTGGAATCTTCTTTTTCAAGGTGAGTGTGAATGAATAACATTCCTTTGTGTATGGCGTAGTTGACGTATCTCGAATAATTTAGCTGAGTTTGTATCACAATCGGCACACACAATAGCACAATCAGTTAAAGACTGAAGATTAAACCTTCCTGGACCAATGGAAAATAACTAGTTTCTTTGTGATTTGTTGTGATTTGGAAAAAACGAAATTCCAGAAGTTTACATGGCGTAAACTTTACGCCATGTACCATGAAAGTGTATGTGTGTCTGTCTGTGTGCGTTTTAATTATGTGTGCTTAATTATGTGTGTATTCATACACACAGAATAAAATAATAAATTCTACGTCCCATTCCCAGAATGCAAAACAGGGGGCAGCGAGTGCCATATACTGTGCTGTCTCTGAGGAAACCGAGGGAATTACAGGGAAGTATTTTGACAGTGATTGCGCTCTAGTCCTCCCTGCCCCTCTGGCAAGAGACCCCGCCCTCGGAGCCAAGGACTATGAGATCAGTGAACGACTGACATCAAAACTCTAGCCTGATGACTGAAACCAGGTTACAATTCTTCTATGGTGTGTAGAAAACAGAGTATCGAGGTGAAATAAGGTATATTCTTTCAATTTAAATCTTTTGAAATGAGATTTCAAAAGACGAAGGTACAGTGTGAAGGATTTAGTGGCGGTTAAACTATCATAGCAAAGAAAGATTGCTATTGGGATTTCTAATTGAACATGTGTGTACTCTAGAGATGTTTGTATATTCAGGGTACTGAGGAAATATGTCAGTGCAACATCGCAGGCTCTGTGGAAGAGGAACCGCCCCCTTTATAGATATTAAGGGCTCAGTCTAAACAAAACATATTTGATGTGATTCTTATTTAAATTTTGCAATCAATTGTCGCTAAACCTGTTGTGCTAGATCCCACTAAAGTGTAAACACTGCAGCTTTAAGATTTGTGGTTGTGTTAAGGTAATAAGCAATGTGGCCTGGACTATTGAACCATTTCCCAATGATTCAACATACCCAACACGGCCATGTAATCTATATTGCTGGTTTACCTTTACTTTTTGGTACATTACACTTTCCTAGTTATTTTTTCCACACTGATGTGCTATTTTCAATTTTGTGTTCAATTAATATCAAATGATTCTAATTATTGGGAGTCTAATTATTTATAATTACATGTAAAAAAGGAATTATATTATGATTGCATTTGCCCATTTTATTTACTTTACTTTACTTTAAAATATATGTATATACTGTGAGAAATGGTGATACTCCAACAAAGACCAAGCCGTCAGACAGGGTGACACAATCATTCTCCTTTTTATTGGTTGATTTTTGCAAATGTATACATATTAAGTGTTGATTGGTAAAAAATAAAAGTCGTCCTTTCATCTTTTTCGGTTTCACTTATTAACTTCAGGGTCCCGGACAGGGGAGAGAAAAAGCAGAGAAATGCAATGATTAGACATACTAGTATGCATCCAATCTGGCCTCACTTTTATTTTTCATCTACCAAGAGCTATTTCTGATTATGCTCTGCTTACATGCTCCTGTGCCTCCTTTACATGATCAACCATTAAATTCACCATACCCTTCTCTCGTTCCTCTGCTATTTCACGGATGATCTCCTCCAGCACGGGAGTCACATGGTATAACTGTTGGGCTGAAAGGCGCACAGCAATCTCAATTGTCCTGTCCTGTTGTCGTACACACGCACACACAGAAAAATGTGTCAGGAAGCCAAAAGACACCATATCAATTCTAAGGGCATTATCATGCATTGATATACAAGCATTCCACAAAGCCCCTGGTGGAGGCAAACATTTATATATTATATTATGGCTATGTAAGCTAAGATGTTTGCTTGTGAGTGCTCACAGGATTTCCTCCACTTTCAGTCTCCGAAAGCTCTGGGAGGGAAGCTTCTTGGAACTGACCATCTTCTGATCTGGGCTCCATAACCTTCTTACCGTCTCTCTCCTACAGCACACACACACACAGACACACACGCATTCACACATACACACACAAACACACACACACACACAATAAGACATGGGTAAGGTAAAGCATATGCTTGGACCCATTCCTTATTAGAAAGACAAGTATAGTCCTGTTACCTTCATCAGCATCATCTCTCTGGGGCTGAAGAAGGTGATGTGTCCCTCTGTGCTCTCCACCATCATGGCTACCAAACAGACCACCAGCACACAGCCACTTACTGCTCTACGCATACTCATGTTGCACTTCCTGGTGACACACACAATGGCATGCACACAAACATCAGATTATCAACTTTTCTCTTCATTCCTCTCTCTCTCCTCTGCCATATCACGGATGATCACCTCCGGGAGTCACATGGTATGATTGTAGCTCTCACACACAACAAGCTTAGTAACTTATCCTGTAGCTATGCAAATAGGCATGTCAAGCTTTATTTATATGCCAAAATAAGTAAAAAGTATAAAACACAAATGCAATGTTGCCATTAAGGCTTCATATAATTTCCTTGGAACATTCTGGTTTGCCTATAGATAAAGACACAAATAATATAATAGAAATTGTGATACAAAATTATAAAACAAAGTGTGAAGGACAAAACTTGAGATAAGTCTTTTCCTCAAGATAGAGAGCGAAAGCTTCAGAGCAATAACTACAACTGCTGAGATAAGCAAGAAGGAATACCAGACAAATGTAGCACAAAAGTAGCACAAAAACAATCTGTCTTCCGAGCAGGTTTGACAGAACAAGACAGACAACCAAGGAAATGGAAGACAGAAAAATGAAAGAAAGAAAGAAGGATAGATCTAGCTCATCCATACTCACTCGTGTTGTGTAAGCCTTGGTCAGTCACTGGATGAAGTATGCCTTGAGGAGAGCGTGTGTCAGTTCAGCTCCCAGCCAGCCCGTATATGAAGGCTTCTTCTACCCCATGGCTCCCAAGCCCTCTCCCTTCAGATCCGCTGCTCAGCAAGGTTCCTCAAGTGCTCTCCTCCACAAACATGGAAACCACAATATTGCTCAGGAATCCTTATTATTAGGGGTGTTAACTGACCACTCTGAATCTTGACCGCATCCCTGGCAAGACAAATATTGGGATCACTTACGTGAATAGGTTGGTGGGAATTCTTCCTATTTTAATAACTGACTTTGTCACTAAGATTCAAAGCCCTGGCTATATGTTGGTTATTAGATAGTATAGCCAACAAGTGTTTGAATGTGGTGTGTGTGTGTGTGTGTGTGTGTGTGTGTGTGTGTGTGTGTGTGTGTGTGTGTGTGTGTGTGTGTGTGTGTGTGTGTGTGTGTGTGTGTGTGTGTGTGTGTGTGTGTGTGTGTGTGTGTGTGTGTGTGTTATAGGTCCTATACCTAACTAGTCTATTTATATTCTATCCAATTAGGTGTTTATGACCTGAGAGTAATATTCCTTTCTTTGCAAACACACCTGCATGCGTCCATTCCCTGGAAACGGGTGTCTGTGGAGAACTTAATGTCTTCGTTTCAGATATAACACTCAACATACTTCCTCTCTTAATTGAAAACATATTTGCAGTTCAGGTTGTGACTGTTGTCGGAATGAACTTAAATAAAATGCTTTTACAGGAACTGATGTTGTTAAACACTTGCACGCCACAATATATTTTGTGCTTCTTGCTCTGTGAACAGAAGACACTCATTAACTTTTTACTAACCCCCGGTATTTGAGCCTGTAGTAATCGACATGGTCAATAGGTGGCGTATGAAATCAACTTTCGGGCAGATCTCGCGAGATGAAGGCGGTATAAACTGGCTTAGGAACTGTGCAGTGGTAGAGATCTTTCCATTATAACGAAGCAGAGGTAGCGGGACGTACTCTGTGTCGCAGCAGAGTCGTCTTCATCATGGTAAGAGATTTGTGTATATGGGAGATAGTCTTGGTTATCATGGATTACATCCAGTTATGCATTCTAGTTGTATGATGTTTTTATGTAATTTCCAAGAGTCGTGTTTAATGTATTAGATTTACTAATGTCAAGGCCTAGTCAGCATGGCGATGCATGCACATGTTAACCTATATGGCGCATGAGTGTTTTAAGTAAACTGTGAATGCTTCATCTGTACGTTCATACCATCCCATGTCGATTATTACTCTATTCTAGACTAAATGACAAAACGGTGTCTTGTGTGCCTAGGGATTATTTGTAGTACAACAGCAACGTGTGGCGCACTTTAGCTACCCTAGCTATTCAAGCAGTAGGCCCAACTCAGGCAACCACGTGGGTGCTGTTAGAGCAACGTGGTCAAAGCTACACCAATGCACATTTTTTACATTGGGTGTATTGTTTCATTTTGGCATTTGGATTGAATTGCTACTTAATTATAAAAGTTATGGCGATACATTTACGATAAAAAATTCCGCCACGTGTAATGTTTGTATAGATCGCGGATGGGCTATAAATTTTTTTCATCGCTGTTATTGCTCTTCATTCCCGTTTAATTACTAACCATAATGGAACATTTCAGGTGCAGTTGCATGTGTTGTTCGAACATGCCGCAGGCTATGCCCTGTTCGCGGTCAAAGAAGTGGAGGAGATCGGCATGCTTCTTCCTATGGTAAGCGACGCAGCCACCCACACCCAGAGAATTTTTTTGGGATATTTGCTGCCTTTCTTGAAACTAACATTCTAAACCGGTTGTTGTAGGTGGAAGAATGTGTGACCAAAATCGCAAAGTTCACCAGCATGGTCAGTCTGGCGGCTTTCTTCCCTTTCAAATCAGCACAGGGTGCCCTGGAAAACATCAACGCTATTTCTGAAGGTAAAAAGCAACTTTTATGCATCAAACTTGATTTGGATGTTATGATGATGAATTATCTGTCAATCCACTGAATTTCTGTGCTGACAACCTCCAAATATTCTGAACATCCGGATCGATCAAGTGTAAAATCATTTGTGGAATAAATGCCCATTTAATTCTCTGCGCTAAAGCAATCACCTGACCCTGTGAATCGGATTTCTAACATACATTCGTTTCTAACCCCTTCAGGTGTTGTTCATGCTGACCTGAGGCTGTTTCTTGAAACAAACATGCCCCAATCAAAAAAGAAGGCCATGCTGGGGGTGTCTGACTCAAAGATAGGTGCAGCCCTGCAGGAGGAGCTGTCGTTCTCCATCCAGACCGGGGGAGTGGTGGTGGAGATCTTAAGAGGTGAGGTGTTGGCATGACTGGTTTTTGACCGACTGGGCTGTTGTGATGAAGTTTATTACCCAGACACTCGTGATGGTTTATACTGAAAACCTGAAACAGCCAGGAATAAAGCCTTCTGTTCTCTTGTAGTAGGACATGGCTGACCCATTGTCTCTGTTCTCAGGTGTTCGTCTGCATTTCCACTCGCTGGTGAAGGGTTTGACTGCCCAGGCCGCCTCAAAGGCACAACTGGGTCTAGGCCACAGCTACTCTCGGTCTAAGGTGAAGTTCAACGTCAACAGAGCGGACAACATGATCATCCAGTCTATTGCTCTCCTGGACCAACTCGACAAGGACATAAACACCTTCTCAATGAGAGTCCGGTAAGAAATTGGCCATTGTCACGTCGCAGCCTTCAGATCTGTTAATGGCATGTCTTTCAGGAGACGACCAATGTCTTAATGACTATTCTCTATCCCTCCAGTGAGTGGTATGGCTACCACTTCCCAGAGCTGATCAAGATCGTTGCAGACAACTCTACATACTGCCGCCTGACCCAGCTGATTGGCAACAGGAAGGAGCTCTCTGAGGAGAGTCTAGAGAGCCTGGAGGAGGTGGTGATGGACAGTGCCAAGGCCCAGGCGATCCTGGACGCCTCACGCAGCTCCATGGGTAAGTTATACATGCATATGAGTAATTATAGTTTTTGTATGACTGCATATGGCCCCTTTTTTGCCCACCCTGGACTTCTTGTGTGTCCTTGGTGTCTAACACAGAGGGGCAAATTATTATAGCTCTCATAAACCTGTAGTGAAGGAACAAACCCTCTCTGCGGATCCTGTCGGGAGAAACAACCATGTATCTGTTGACCAGAGATTGAAAAACAGACGTCAAGGCCATTTATCATGCCTTGAATGGATACTGCTATTGTATTCAACGCTTCTGTTCACACTGCCTATTCTTTTGTGTTAAGGTATGGACATATCTCCCATCGACCTGATCAACATCGAGAGTTTCTCCAACCGCGTCGTGTCCCTGGCAGACTACCGCCGGGGGCTGCAGGAGTACCTGCGCTCTAGGATGAGCCAGGTGGCCCCCAACCTAGCCGCCTTGATCGGAGAAGTGGTGAGTTGAGATCTGCTGTCATTATGAACACGGCCATAGTTGGGACTAATGATGTTTTACCAAATCTGTCAATCCCCTGAGTAACTGTGCTGAGAAACCAATTAGGTGCTGAAAGTCCTTGTTAGCTAGAAGCCAAACCAGAGTTTATCAAAGGGTTTGCCATTCTGATGCACGTTTTTTGTCTTATTTTCAGGTGGGAGCTCGGCTAATTTCACATGCTGGAAGCCTGACCAATCTGGCCAAATACCCAGCCTCTACTGTCCAGATCCTGGGAGCAGAGAAAGCCCTGTTCAGGTACTGGGGCAACCCTTCCCTGCTGGGGAAACCAGTGGCTGCAGTGATGGCAGGGATGGGCCGCAGCAGAGAAGAGTGACTGGAGATGGACACTTTTGTGTAACCACTTCCAGAGTGATCTTTCTCATATCCTTGTGCACCCCCAAAGTCTGAGCAGCCACTTAAAGCACTGAGGTAGAGGAACACGGCTAGTCTGTAGACTGTCTAGATTTCTTCTGTTGGGTTTAAAGTGTGCAGTCTCTCCCATCAATTGGCAATTTTGCCTGTTCTAAATGTCAAAGCATCCTGTCAACAGAGCGCTGAAGACACGCGGCAACACTCCCAAATACGGCCTCATCTTCCACTCGACATTCATTGGTCGCGCTGCTGCAAAGAACAAGGGCCGTATCTCCAGATACCTGGCAAACAAGTGCACCATCGCCTCACGCATAGACTGCTTCTCTGGTGAGTCAAGGCTGCGTCTTTAAACCACATTAGTTAGTGGCAATGATGTCGATATTTTTCGTCAACACTATTCAACCTTTGGGTTGACGATGATGATAGCTTTATCCCTGAGCAGTCTCTTGGCTTACAAAGGATGCAAGAACTCAATGCCGCCCATACTGACTGATATTGTGGTGTTTTACAGAGGTGCCTACAAGTGTGTTTGGTGACAAGCTCCGCAACCAGGTAGAGGAACGACTGTCCTTCTACGAGACTGGTGACCTCCCCAGGAAGAACGTTGATGTCATGAAGGAGGCAATGAAAGAGGTAAAGAGTTCTCACATGTGACAGTTGCCTCCCAGTAGAAACAGAAATTAAAGTGAGCTAAATTCTTCGTTGTGAGTGATGACAACTCTTGCCCCGACTAAATACTGGGGGTACAAAATGATTTAATGAGCCTGACACAGCGAGTACCATGATGGTGTATGTGTTAAGTTCTTGTATTGCATACTGACTGTATCCTCCGCATTACAGGCTGGTGACGTGACCACTGAGATCAAGAGGAAGCTGGAGAAAAAGGAGAAGAAACGCAAGAAGCGTGAGAGTAAGCTCCATGAGGAGGTAAACGGTGGAGCCAACGGCACGGCGGAGATAAAGGTAATGACCAGTGCTTTGCTTGCTTTGTCCTGGCATGCAAGATTTGGGATCTTGCCATCCACTTGGTTTTATCTCAGTATACGGCGTGCCATATCAAAATGACTCCGAACCATTGGCTGGTCCCATCCAGTGGACCAAATCACTGAAGCGAGTCAGACATCAATTTGCTTGCTGATACAACAGTTGTGATCTTACACTTGGTACAGTTTCACTAAACTACCTTAATGCATTTTCTAACTTTCAGGCTGAAAATGGAGAGGCTGAGACACCAGTCAAGAAGAAGAAAATCAAGGCTGAGGCAGTTGAGACTCCAGACGATGTCGAGGCTCCAGCTGCCGAGGAAGTGGAAACCCCCGCCAAGAAGAAAAAGAAACGCAAGTCTGAAGCCATGGAAACCGAGGCGGCTGAGGTGGCACCTGAGACCCCTGTGACTGAGAAGAGGAAGAAAAAGAAGATCAAGGCGGAATAGATTTACTTTGTACCTGTACAGTTTTTATTTTGATGCATTTTGTTTGCTGGACTTAATGACCAACAAGTGACTTTCGTGTAATATGCTTTATATAAATGGAAAACGTCAACTCACTTTTTCAGAATTGTGCCTTGAAGTTATTTCTGTTATCCGTGTAAATAAACGCCATGTGACATTTTTAGTAATTTGTCTGGGTCCTCTGTCGGTGTCGACATTTATCTTTGTAGATTATAAACAATCAAGCTCACGTAGGGCATGGAATTATTGCTAGCCGTAATAGGATGGTCGTGCTGAACAGCATTTGAGCATGGGTTAACTGAGGCCGGCACCTTCAACATTTTGCAGGCAGAAACCAGAGCTTGATCGTGTTAACATTTTTTGCAACTATTGGCCAACTGTTTAAATACCTACACTTATACCATGCTACTTAAGAACAGACCCTTGTAGTTTAGCAGGTCTCAAGCCATCTTCTCAGAAATAAAACTACCGTTGGCAACCCTTCCATCTGGCTCACCAATTGTCTAATCAAGAGATTGGATATAATTTAACCCTGGTAATTAAATCCCATTTTCCCTTAAATTATAGGGCAACCAGTGTTATGTAAGTGTTCAAGTGAACTGCGCTATAACAAGACTTCAAACAGTTCAGAACTTTTAATTTGGACAACAATGATTAAACCAATGTTAAAATGACATCAAATCCAAGGCCTGGCTGTATATCAGCCAATTAGTAAGGGGGAAGGAGACGAGGAATGGGAGGGGAAAGAAAGTCAAGCGATCAACTAAAGTCCCCTCAATATAAGGATTCACAGATGGGGAGACGAAGTTACAAAAACTTGTTTCAAAATTAAAAAAAGGCCTTTGCCGTGAAATTGATGTATAGCTTTATGTACATCATTCTCAGGGTTCATGTATGCATACAAAAGAAAATCCACTACACATGATGCTTGTTCGTGTTCAAGTATATTTACCATCAACTTCATAAATTCTCCATGATTAGCAATCTTCCCACGATTTTTTTTGTTGATAAAATGTCCTTCAAAAAAAAAAAAAAATGCAGAAAACCACATTTCATTTTCTACCAATACATATATACTGTATAAATACATACATAAATATATTTTACATACAACAGCCATAAATTTGAAAAGGGGATATATAGAGCAGAGGGGGAAGGGTGGTTGTGTGTCTGTATTTTAACATGGTGCTGTAAAATGGTTCCTTGATAGTCTAATCGATCGGTTGTGATGTGCGTCCGAAAAAACCATCAGACCGAGAGGACGTCTCAGTTGGCCCAGTAGGGGGAGCTGCCGTAGCTGGACTTGTTGACCTGGCTCTTCTGCTGCATGCTACTGGACTGGCCGCGCTGGCTAGGACCACCCTGGACCAGCAGGACACACAGAGGCTCATCTTAATTTCTCTTCCCCCCGGTTAATGAGTAAATAATGTAGCTTTCCCATCGAGTCTCACCACCTACGTGAATTATATGGGTAAGCCATGGCCACAAAAGGTGGCAAGTGAGGCCTCTCCAGTAATAAAATCCTATTTTCCTTCATCCAAGCATGCAGTAATTTCCAGCAGTACGTTAGCGAAGGAATCACAGATACAAGATACACAGGAATCCTCCACGTTTAATCTGACTGGAAGGCATTCAGTTGTACTTGTATGCGTGTTTCAAAGTGTGCGTGTGTGTTACCTGTCCGTCCTGAGCCAGGTGATGGTGTAGCAGCTGGGAGTGGGGTTGCTGGTGAGGCAGGATGTGAAGGAAGGGGGCCGGGGCGTAGCCTCCAGGGGCCCCACCAGGGTTCAGAGGCCCCGGGCCCCCCAACGCTGAAGGCAGGCTGAAGGGAGGCGGGGTCCCGGCGTGGAAACCCTGCTTGTCAAAGGCCTGGCCGGGGTGTGGAAACAGGACACATTTGGCTCCATTGTAGGGCTAAGGTTTAATACGTTACCATATTTAAACATCAACTATATCCACGGAACCAGCAGAGATTAAATGCAACAAGACGTGTGTTCAAGGAGGGCGGACGCTCACCTGGCTCTTATTGTAAACACTTCCACTGATGTCTGGCACTCCCGAGTTACTGGACGTCACAGAGACGCCTGTGGGAGAGAAGGACGGCTGTTAAGGTGTGCACAGGAGCTCGGGGGTCTTCACTAAGCTGGGGTGTGAGGAGGGCCCACTGGGCTGCGCCAGGTACCTTTCCCAGGGCCGCTAGCAGCAGACTTGGCCTGGGCCTGGGAGGAGTTGCTGTAGCCTTTGCTGTAGTCCACACCGGCTGGCCCGGCCGTCAGCTCCTCGTACCCTGTGAGTCACGACACATTGCGCTTTAGGAGTCTGAGCTAGGCGTGGGTGCCATCACCGAATACCAGGGTATTTAGAAATACAGACGGTATGATGTTAAATACCGTCGAAGATACAAACGCTCCATTCAATTTAACTGTTTAAAGACATCTGAGGAATACCTTTTTCATTATGTTGATATGTAATTTAGCAAAGTTTAGAAGCCGTATAGATAATTAAATATTCTAAAATAAAGTCTTCTACATAATCATAGGCAAATAATACAATATATTTTATATTTTTTAATTGATAAAAAAGGAGACGTTTTCCACCATCTCTACGGTCTTTAAAAAGGAGTCTGAACCGTCTGCTGTTCTCCGTGCGTCGGGCTGCTGACCTGAGCTGAAGGTGTGCTGGCCGTAGCCGCTGGGCTGCTGCTGGCTCTGCTGCTGGAAGGGGCTGGCCGAGGGGTTGCCCAGCCCCAGGCCCATGCCGTGCTGCTTGCCGGAGGCCGGCCCCTGGGCTCCCGGAGGGACGAACATGGTGGGGCCGTACTGGAAGGCTGCGGCGCTGGGCACGGCGCTGGGCACACCGGGGTAGTAGGGCAGGCCGGTGTAGCTGTAGCCCGGGGGTAGGAAGGCCTGCTGGTTCCCGTGGTGCTGTGGCTGGCCCTGGGCCTGGGGCTGCTGAGGCTGGCCCTGGCTCTGGCCCTGGCTCTGACCCTGGGGGGGCTGGGGGGCCGACAGGCTGGTCGGGGGGGCCGGCGAGGTGGAGTCGTTCCTTCCGAACTTTGTGACTTCACCTGCATTGGGGAGATGGGTTGGTCCACGTCATGGCTCTGTCACATGGATTCACACGGGCGGTAATAGGAGGCTTGGAGGATCCAATCATACCTGAGTATGGGTTGTTGGCGAGACTCCCGTCTCTGCCTGAGAGAGCTGCAGGCCCAGGGAATGTGATGCCGTAGTAGTCCTGCAAGGAGGGCTGCGGCCACGGACGGGGACACGTCAGTTTTGACAGGGATTCAAAATGATTGGTAAAATACACAAGATAACCAAAAGATGGCATAGCCCAAAACAGTGCTTCAATGTGACCCTTTTGAATATTGTCATGCGCTATTGGCTCACCATGGGTAGTCTGGACTGTAGCATGTGGAGATCCTCGTAGCCATAGATCTGCTGTGTGCGACAAGAAGACACAGGCGTCAGTCTCAAAGCACATAACACAGACACACCAACTATTGTCACCCCCCCTCCCCTCAGAGAGGAGAGAGGTTCTTTTCAGTAGTAAACTGTAAATAATGTAATAGCTTATTTTCTCAATAGCAAGCAAAGATATACATAGAATGTACTTCATGTTAAATGCAAATCAACAGACCAGAAGAAACGTGACCCATGGCAGGGGACTTTTGCACTACAGGGGCTCTTACTGGGTATGCTGGAAGCAGTCCTCCGGGGCCCATTATGTACTGGTTGGGCAGCAGTGGAGGCACGCCCTGGGACAGGTTGGGAGGGGCTTTGCCTGACAGGAGAAACACCATGACTACATGTTCTACTTAAACCTGAAAGTCAGCGATACCCATGGTCTCCTATAAATAACAATAACCTCAAGTGAAATGAAGTGAGCCATTGTGGACCAGAATACAATCTATAGAGAACAATTCCCTGGATAGATTGACTCATGGATGGAAGCGTTTTATTCTTGAGAAACATTGTAGTTTAGCTGTTTCAAGTGCAGATGTTTGCATGGAGTAAATATCTGCAGTAGAAAGGTTAGATAGCGCAGGTTTAGCAACATTAACAACCATTACTACTGATCCGATGTCTATAACGTATGTCAACTAATCCAACCATTAGAAGAAAGACAATTAATTAAAAAATGAATGAAGTGAATAAAGTACCTTAGATGCGCCTTTCAGATACATTGCAAAAATCATACAATCCTCCCCTTTATATTAAACCTCTTTAATATAAAGGGGGGACCCCAACCGTCCGGAGTCTTTCCAAGACTGAGTTTATTAGCAGCAATGTATATCAATATACTTTTGGATATTATCCTGACAGGTTAGTTAGGTCTTTGGATACTGCCCTAAGTGATCAATTATGGTTCATTTACAGTTTTAGATCCTGTTGTCCATAACTTTAGACCTTTAAACCCTTTGAACCGTGCTCCGGTTTGGGGCGGTTGAATGTACATACCGCTGGACGAGGAGAGCAGCGGGGCGGTCCGGCCCCCCGCCAGGTTGGAGGCGGCGCCGATGCCGTTGGAGCTGAGCCCCAGAGCCGAGTGCAGCGCGCCCGCGTTAGCCATGGCGCTGCTCATGCCGCCACCCATGTTGGCCATGTTAGCCAGGTGGCTGATGCTACTGCTGCTGCTGCTGATGTTGATGTTGTTGTGGTGGTGGTGCACCGAGTGGAGCGACGGGCCGGGGATCTGCGACGACGTGTAGGAGCCAGACGAGGGCGCCAGGGAGCTCATGCTACTGCTGTCCCCACTGGTGTACTGGCGAGCAGGGGAGAAGGAGGGCATTTTAGAAACAACCCTAAACTACAGCAGAACAAAACGTACTGGAAGATCAGATGCAGAGCAAATAATCGAAGGGAAAAAAGTCAACACTGTTCACATCATCCACCACGCGAATACACAGCAGTTTACAATAAGAATTGCGCCAGTGAAAAGGCAAGATGGATTCAAACCGTAAAATCGTATAGCCTAGAGAAAACAACCTTATGCTAAAAGTTGGATGGTGTACAATAGTTTAGCAAATGAGGGGTATCATGAAAGGTCGGGGTGCGTTCGTTAATACGTCCATGTTTTGGAGACGCTTGTTCTTGAGGTCTTTTCCCTGTTCCAAAACTAAAGAAAGCCTATCCCTCTTCCATAGAAAGTTGGTATTGGTTGGTATCCAAAGAAGATCTGTTGTGATACTGCACTAGTCATGTTACCTACAGAAAACCTATATTCACATACAGCTGTGTTAGTAAACATTGGCTTGGACTAGCGCAAATTGCGTCGAGATGAATGATCAACAAATATTAATGAGCATCGCGGTACACGTGTACGGTCCAAATCAGCTCCACGACTTCAATAAATATACAAAAATCACAACGGTTTTCAGTCACCTTAAGACTGAAGATAGCAGTGAACTGGAGAGCCAGTTCAGTGTTTCTGTTGCTAACCCCAGGTAGACACAAAAGTACTCATGATCGTGTATCAACATAGAACAATGACGCTTTGCTTGACTTACAGTGAGAGCACTGGAGCCCGCTGCCGAGACTGAAGAGTGACTGCTGGCATGGCTGAGGAGAGATGGGGGTTTAGTGAAGGCATGAGCAGATCTGTACATAATACTACAGTGCACTTCTGGTTTGAGGCTCCCTGCATTACATTGGCTTTATACCTGTACTCATGATGGTAATTAACTTCAATCTAATTTAAAAAGCTGAGGGAGAGAGACACTGAGACAGAGAGAGAATAAAAGAGATGGATTAAGAGAGAGTGTGGGGATGAAGAGAGAGTGGCAGTGGGTGGGAGTCTGAGACGCCACGAAGAAAATGGGACATGGAAACGAATGAGAGAGAGCAATGAGAGAGTGCGTTGTGTTACCTGTTGAGAGAGCTGAGCTGGCTGACAGTGGGCATGTCCTGGGCCAGGCTGGCCAGTGCAGCATTGTGATTGGGCATCACCGAGGGGTGGTGGGAGGGGCCGCCTTGCCCACTGTGGCTGCTGACGCTCAGAGAGGGAGAGTCAGGCTTTGGTGTGGATGACACTGATGATGCTGGGATGTGGGTGGGAGAGAGGGGAAGAGAGTTTGTGTGTTATTTAAGACGTCGACAAAAGGGCCATGGCAACACGATCCGCTATTTTTTGCAAAAGATATTTGAAAAACGAATCATAAAACAGCAGGACAGGATGTGACCTTGATCTCAGTTTACCATGGGGAACATTTCTCAGTCATCTCTTGCATTAACATATATGCAGTACATTATTATGATCAAAGACAAAACATTAGGGGAGCACTTACTGTCTAAAGCAACTGACGTCCTCATGCCGTTCAAGCCATTCTGAGGGACAAGACAAAAACTAAACTTAGCCTGGGTGTAACAAAGGATGAGTGATGGATCAAACAGGGAATCTACTAGAACGTTAAACAAAGGAAAAAGGTGTTGTAAGTCCCAAGCGTTTCTTATCATGTTAGGCAACTTATGTAGATATCTTTACAAACGTGTGGGATTTTCTACTTTTAGTAAAAACCTTTTTGCTTCTTTATGCAATTGGTGGGGATGATAGAAACAAACTTCCACCATATGACCATTGACCATATGACCATCACCACTCCCACAGCGAGCCCTGGGTTCCACTCACCATGACCGGCCCAGAGGCCTCTTTGCTCTGGGTGAAGGCCAGCCGCGAGTGGACCGACAAAGGTGCGTCGTAACTCCCCCCGACGGAGCAGAAGGGGGAGGCGGTGGACTGGACCGCAACGGAGGACGACAGCGCGGAGGCGGCGGAGCTGGCGGCAGCGGCAGCGTGAGGATTGGCTGAGCTGGCGGTGCCCAGGGAGGAGGCGGATAGGTTGGGCAGCGTGATGGAGGGCGAGTGGTAGACGGGCTCCGACGAGGAGATGGGCAGTGGCAGCGGCACCGAGAGCGGGAGGCCCAGGGACTCACTGTCGGTCAAACAGCCAGCACACCAGCACAGAGTCAGGACTTGGTAAGCTCTTGGCACTTAGTCAGTCAAGGGTTTCACACACAACTCTCAGAATGCAAACGTTCTGAAATCGATCCAGGTTTAAAAGGTGGGTGGGACAGACACTTGTTCTTCTTCGGTCTCAAATTGATTTTGATATGTCGCTATTTTTGGATACATCTTTGTAAAAAGGGTTAGAAAGATAAGCTAAAAATATATAAGAGAAAGTATATTCTGGCATTTATCCCCTTGCTTACTAGACGTCTGTTGTGTAACTGAAAATTGAGCAAATTACACTGCCTTTCCCAGTTTTATTTTATTTTCTTCAGACTGTTAATAAGCTTGTTCATGAACATAAAAATTGACTAAAATCTCTTGGTTACTGTGTTTCGTTAAATAATAACATTTTGACACCAAAAAACACAGCAAACATTGAGACAACAGATGGGTTCCAATGGTCCAAGGTTCCACAGGGCGTCAACAGACGTTTGAGTTCGTTTACCAAACATTGCGCTCCGAAATGGCCCCAAGCGACTGCAGAGGGTTATTAATTGCCTATGCATAGTTCAAAATAAAAGTGCTAAATGGGCTGTTTCCAGACAACGGCAGTATAGTCAGGGCGGTGCTCTGGTACCTGAGGGGTGTGGAGTACAGGCTGGACTGGCTCTGGGGTCCAGGTGCGGTTGGAGCGGCCACGGGGCCCGGGGTTGATTCCCGCGAGGCGCCAACGACACAGTTCTCCACGGCGCCAAAGTCTGGGATGGCCGACTCTGAGCCGAAGTCCAGCGCTCCGAACTGGAGGTTGAGCCCGGGAATGTCTGCGGAGCCTGGCATCTCTACCGCCGTGGAGGGGATCTGGGGAGGAAGGTTCCAGAGTCACCTCGTTGTACAATGACTGGAGCATTAGGGCCTTGTCACACCGAGACCCAAGCATAGAGCGCAAAGCAGCGTAAAGCACATCCTCCTTCAATCCGCCTCCTTCATGAGCCTTCGTGAGCAATGCCACATCGCATGCGGAGCTGGGATTTCCAGGGTGGAGCATTTGATGCATTTCATTTCAAGCTGATCCACCAGCTGAAAAAAGAGTTTGGCTTTGACTTATGCTCTATGCTTTTGTTTCGTCGTGCAAGGGCATTAAGAGATGTTACCGTAGATGTTAAAAATGTGGAGCTCTATGTAGAGGATTAGTTCGGCCAAAGAGTTGGACATCAACCACTGACTTTAAGAGAACTGTAAATACATTTAAAGTGATGGCTTTTAGTTTATTTAACGGCACCGCCTGCTGCCCAGAGCTGGTTCTGTAACCCTCCATTACAAAGTGGAAGTCAGGCACGACATCAGGCATCTTACAGACCAAACGTTGCATGGCATGCTTCCTAAGTAGCGTTTGCGCCGTGTCCGTGGGGGGGGGGGGGTCCAGCTGTACCTTGGACGTGGGGGGTATCCTTCGCTTCTGGCCCTTGAGTTGCGCCCGTTGTTGCTGGTGCGGCGTGCCGCTGCCCGGAGGGTCCAGCCCTGCACTGGGCGCAGGAGACTTGGCACTACCAGCAGCCAGCAGGGGGCCTCCCTGGCCCGCCTGGAGCCCGGGAGACGGGGCGGCGGGGGCGGCCTGCTGCAGCCGCTGCGTCGGGGGGCTGGGTTGGCGCGCCAGGGGCAGCGAGGGTCCCGCGTGCCTCTGGACCAGCTGGCTCAGAACTAGGGAGGGCTCTGGCTGCATACCAAACTCCCCTGGAAGCAACACAAACACACATTGAGGTGCGGTCCAAAAAGAGGAGGGGCAGAGACACTCAAGCCTTTTCAAACCAGCGCTGACTGTGTGGTACAGCAGACTATAACCTTCAGGTACGGGGACGACTTTTTCTATTGCATTCACTCAGCTGCAGAGTGGCTTTTAGTATTTCCCACAGAATGGCAGATTTATAATATTATTTGTAATACGCTGACGGGAAAAGGAGGCTTATCAAACAGACGCGTCCGATTAAACAGACTAGTCTACAATCATGACTATGTATTCCTTTAATCGTTACTAATCCTGATTTGTTATGTTTGCTGCAATTATACGTCTGCCCATTTGGTGACTATCGCATTCCTAACCTTCCCTGGAAGGAGGGATCCCTCTGCTTTGTTCCTATTCACTGTTCCATTTCTTGGATTGAGCTAATATTCCTTAGTTTACCTTAACCTTAAGAAGGGCTGGGCTGAGTGATATATATATATAAAAAAAAGGGATTTCATAAATTATATTATAAAAATAAATAAAGAGACCCCTTGGCCAGATTAACATTGCTAGAAAAAACCATGGGAAGGAAAGAAAAGACACTCACGGCTGAACTGCGAGGAGGCACCGGGCTCTGACACCTTCAGGTCCCAGCTGGAGGAGACTGGCGGAGGTACTTGGACTCCAAGGCCGGGCAGACGACCCCCTTGGGTGCCGACAGAGGGCGTGGCCTGGGAGGATGGCAGCGGACCCAGGCCGGGACCCTTTAGCTGCTCCAGTATCTGAGCTCCGGCGCTTGGCTGGCTCCGTTTGGACTGTCCCAGGTCACCGAAACCAGCTCCAAGCACGGACGACTGATGCACATAGCAAGAGATGGAAAGATATTTTAAGCGGAGGGTTTTTGGCATGACACAGGTGAATCCTGTGTCAACCCAAAAACAACAATTTACATCCCAAACGAAAAAGGGGACCTATGGGGAAGATGCTTGTTAGCATGTGGGAGGAGGAGTATCATTAATGTAGGGGGAAAGGGCAGAGCAGCAGAAGCGATTGTCAGTTTACCAGGGCAACGTGTGCATAGCTTGTGCTGCCAGTGGCGTTTCGGCTGAGGGGAAGCTGGGGCTGCTGCGGTTGATGGTGGTGGTGGTGGGAGTTGGTAAAGACCAGGCTCTGAGAGCTGGAGGAGGAAGAGGAAGGGGGAGCCTCCCTACCTCCACCCACAGGCTTCTGCAGCAGCGTGGCCAGGTCCAGGCTAACAATGAGACGGAGCATGGGAATATCCTTAGCAGAGCAACTTTATTGCTGTGGTATTGACTATCATTATTACAGTGCATCACATTATTAAAGAGCCTGATCCATCAGTGGTAGGATGGATGTGTTTTTAGTTACCTTTGTCCAGGTGTGATGTGGTTCTCAGCAGCAGGCGCACACGAGGAGGTGAACACTTTGGTCTCGGAGAGCTGAGGAAAGAATAAACCAAAGAGATTATTGTTATAGTCCAAGCAGTGGCAATTCATACGGTTACCACTATAGGAGTGGTATAAATGAAGATTAACATCTTCACTCTTAATAAAGGCTTAATATGCTCAGCATCCTCACACTTCATCATCCTACCCATTCTGAAATGGCTCTGGAGGTTAGAAGGGAAGACACATGAGAACACACAACATTTGCCTGTAACTCACACTGACATCCTCGCTCCAGTCCTCAGCAGCCCAGTCTTCCAGTGTATTCCTCCAGGCTAAGAGACGCAGGGGAACGCCAAGAGATCAGAGCCCCATCCGGTCAGGATAGTAATTGCGTTTCATAATAGGAGGACGCACATAAACGCCACCTACCTGTTCCATCTGGGTTGGTGCCGTTGGCCCCCGTGTCCCACACCTCTGAGTCCATGGTCCGCGTGCGGGAATCTGAGGTGTAGTCCGCCGGGTTGAAGGTCCTGGGGGTAGAAGAGGAGGGGAAAAACAAAGAAGGAGTGTTGGTGAAAAGTCAAAGTAGAGGGAGTGGGCATGAGAAAGACAAGAAAATCCTGTTACAAAGCAAATAACAAGAAGGGTATATATATCCTATTAAGTTTTGTTGCCGGTATTGTACGACAGAAGATAGTCAGGAAAACAAAGAAATGCTTTTGAAAACAAACACATTATGTAATTTGCAGTTCTGCTTATGAAGGAATACGACATCAGGTTCTAGGTGCATACCCCATTCCCTGGGCTGAGAACCGGCTCCCTGGCGGCGCTCTGCCCCTGCCTCGACCTCCGGCTCCTACACAATACGACAAGAGAAGAAGACAATGCACCTCAGCCCTCGGCCACTGAGAAGGACGGCACAAGGTTGAATGTCTCCCACCCCCCTCTCTCTCTCTTTACGTACCAATCAACCCCCCTCTACCTCCCCTGCCCCTCCGGCCTCGCTCCGAGCCCCTTTCCACGGGCATCACCTCAACCCCATTCTCCTCTGGGCGTGCGGCTGTATACACAGACACACACACAGGTGAGTCCATCACGAAGGGATGGGGTAGCGACACAGGGTGGGATGCGACTGTCTCTGTCGGGGGGGCTGTACCCGGTCGGCTGCGACTAGCCCCCTTGCCCCTGCGGCTGGAGGCACTGCGACCCTTGTTGGCCTCCTTGTCTCCTTTCTTCTCCCGGTTCTCCTTGTTCTCCTTGCTCTCGGACGGTCCCTCCTTAACGAGGGGCTTCTTCTTCCCTACGGTCTCCCATGAGGTCTAGAGAGGAGCACAGACACAGAGGATGAGAGGTCTCCAAATACATTGATGTCAAGGTCCAGGGATATGGTGGATAAAAAGCTCATTCTTGTTGAAAGGAAATCTGACAGTACATTTTCTTAACGGCTTAAAACCTGTTTTATCAAAACCATCACGCGGAACAGATTTCAAAATAATTGGTGACCACTTCTTGATTTTTTTATGGGTTACATTGGAGTCGTTTGAAATTATTGTATTTAGCAAACATGTCTTGTTACGTTACTCTACTTATTTTGTGCTTGCAGCCCTTTTCCTTTCCTTTGATTTGGTTTTTCTTCTCCCTGTTCCTGTTTTTGTTGAATGTGTCTCTGCATGAATGGTATGTAATATTGTATGAACGTTAGTAGCTAACCTCCCAGTTAGTTCTCACAAGAGTTTCAGATTTTAATATATATATAAATAAATAAATAATGAGTTCTGTCTATTATGTAGCAGTGGAGGAACTTGGGGAACTTTGAGATTGTCAATAGTAATATTCTTGGAAATAAAGAGGTACCAGACTGTCACTATTTTTTTATATAGGATGTCGTTTTCTTAAATAAAATGGAATTTTTATCGATCAGCATTGACTGAAGTTATGTGTAGGTTATTTTAAGCTACAGGCTAGTATTACTTTAACATAAAAACATATGCATTTCATCAGATATTGAAGAACTTGGTTCAACTTACATGTGCACCACATGCCAATTCCAGACAGTATTTATATATGTAGAAGTCTTTTTTTTACCTAACTTTATCTTGGTAGTCTGCATTTTTACCAAGATGTTTCATCTTGATTTGTGCAGAACCACACCCTATGTTGTTAATTTGGATCAGGGTTAGATTTCAGCCTACCACAAATAGGCTTTTGCCCTTCTCAAACAGGAACCACCAACTATTTTGGGACCTTAATCAAGACAAAAACAACAAAGGTAGCTGGTAGGGGGGGGACTACAGAGAGTTGAGCGATCCCCCCCACCCGCCCCCAACCATCTGTGCCCACAAGCCGGCCTGGGAAGGGTTGGGACTTTGACCAAGAATGTCCAGCATGCAGTTGGAGAAACACTTAACCATTTGTCCAATGGCCATTATTATCCTTAATAAATACAATACTGTCAATCCCTATTAGGGCTTTGACTTTGAACTTCGTAATTCGAATATAATTCGAATATCAAAAAATAAATCAAAATTCGAACGAATATTAGGCAGCCCTTAATATTCAAACCTGTTATGGGCAGGCCAAGAGGGAGAGACGTCGGAGAACCCGACGCAGTCTATTCATAATATTGTAATGACCACGGAAGAGGCAGTGAATGAAGTATTGATTAGACAGCGATTAATCAGAAACCCAATAAACCGTTGGAACACGCAATACCGGTAACCATAGCAACGCCGGTAAACAAACCTCGCAAAACCCAATCCAGGGCTGAATCCGAATACTCATACTTATAGTATGCATTTTGTAGTACGCCACAAATATAGCGCGTCCGAATGCTCAGTACGCATTGTGTAGTACGGAAAACGTTAAAGAATGCGTACTACCCATTGGTACTACCGCCACAGTATACAACGGTAGGTCACTACGCTATCCCACAAAGCAACCGGAGTCTGGTAACGAACGAAGAAGTGATGGCTGACCCGACACTACCAACAGCGGCTTAGAAAGACGTTGTAGAAAGCGGCGAAAAAATAGTAATTAAAAAGAGTAAAAAAGTAAAGTAAGTCATTAAGTAAAAAGAGACATTTTTAATTTTATAGCAACGATGACAAGACGGAAAACAGGTAACTTATCAAGGTAGTTTTGCCGGCATCTGAGGGGAGATACGTCATCTCCAAACATCCGGTGGAGTTTCGGCGGTGTTCGGAAGCGTTCAGAAGCGTTCTACGCATAGCTGTAGACCGTACTACACTTGACAGTGTAGTACGGTCTTCAGCTATGCGTAGAACGCTTCTGTTCAGTAGACCCTGAACAGAAATAGTATGTACTAAGTATTGGGATTCAGCCCAGGTCTTACTGAAGGCATTTAATGGTCAAAATATTATTAATAAATATTTGAATATATTCGAATATTAATATTAATAAACAAACAAACTTCGAATATGATTTTTGGGCAAAAGTCAATGCCCTAATCCCTATTGTGTTTTCTCAGGACAGACTTTCCAACAAACCGGACAAAATGTGTCTGGTACTCTGGAGAATGGTCCAGCATATCTTATCTTTGTTCTTTACCGAGCCCCTTTCCACTGCAAGCAAGTATTTTAAGCCTTACTCTAACAAGTTCACCTATTGGGGTAGCTGAAATAACAAGCTACCCCAAGTCAATCCAAAAGCTAGAATCCTTGCACTCTGTCGAATGAAACTAGCCTTTAATTCAGAATGTAGGCAATGTCCATCCTCTAGGCTGCTAAATAAAAACGAATTTTGGGGGACAGCCATTCAACACAAAAATACATGAGTGGATAAAACGCCTGATGGGGAAGGCAAGGACATGGCGGGGAAGGTTGGATTTAAGGTATTGCTCTGCGTTTATTATAACGGGTGTCAATGGGTGGCGCTGAATTTGAACAGTGCTAGAAGTTATATTGATTCACCGAGTGTGAGGGCTCGCATTGGAAATAATAGTTTTGAATTGATAGAACGCATGTTGGTGGATGGCGCATCGAGGGTGCGAACCCTTTTAGGGTAAAGGAAGTTCGGTTTTTGGCTCTTAGTTGAACGATTTTTTGGTTCAAACCTCAATGTACTAAGTGTGTAGGCATCTTTGAGCAGGATGCCCAACCCCTACTTGCTCATTAATGACATGAAAGAAAAATGTTTTATATCCATGTAAGTCGCTTTAGATAAAAGCATTTGCTAAATAACTCCTTAGTAAATTGGTAATGGAAGGAAGGAAGAAGCTTCTTGTAATCCGTGTGGGTCTAGGGTAATGGCCTACCGTGTCGGATGTACTCTCCAGGAGGAAGTTGATGGCTCTGTTCACGTCCTCGTTGCAATCGTGGAGCGCTATCATGCACTCATCCTGGTTCTTCCCCGTGACCTCCATGAGCTAGGAGCAGAGCCATAAGGTCAAGCAAAAACTATTTAAAAGGGATAAAGCATGACATTTACAAGAGGTTTAACTTGAGCATGGTCTTCAAGTGTGCTGACGAGCAGAAAGGCATGCATTCACAAAGGAAAACGGAGGCCGACTCCATCAGGGTTAGGCAACGATTATCCTCATGCATTGGCATTTAGAAGGGGACTCTTTCATCCTCACCTGGTTGACTTTGCACTCAGAGTCAGAATCGTTCTTGTCATAGATCACCTGGGCAAGGCGGATTTGCTCTGCAGTAGCCTGGATCATGAGACAAAAATGGAAAATATATATCTATAGTGCAAACAGTGTTTTGGTTTTTCAAGTGGGTGAGTAGGATTTTTTTTTGCATTGCACATGCAATGCAAAAGTGAATTCCCCTTTCCCCGGAATTTGAACATTTGTGTATCTGCATTCTGCAGTATTATAGCTATTTCTATGGCGGGAGAAAAAACTGTACATGTTGGTCTTTTGGCATTTGCTATCAGTTCCCAGTGTGGAAGGTGAGACCTCACCTGTATCTGTTTCTGTGGTTGGGAGGAGTGTGTGACGGTGGGCAGCGTCTTCTCCCGAGGGCCCCGGGCCTTGTCGCCGCCCAGCGAGCTCATCATATACAGTATATACAAAACTATGTATGTACAAAATAGAAAAATCTGCAAAGGAAGCACAATAGGGTGAGCGACACATACTCGCCTTCATTTCATAAACTAATTTAATATAATAAGGCTCTTTGAATAAAGGCTAGGCCGTTTATGTCGTTTGTAGTACATTTATACAAATGTCTTAACACATGAATTCAGCCTAGGCAAAACAACTCCACAACCATTTAAATTCCTCCTTATCATTTTTTTGCCTTCTGAAAAACACAAACCAACATTGGCTCGCTATTGCCCTGGTGATGCAACAGCTCTGAGGGAGTAATAAACTAGGTCAAGGAGGGAAGTGAGCCCAATGTCCACTCACACTCAGCAGGCATTATAAACAACTGTGCAATTTTGTAGTAGAATCATCAACATACACACACCAGGCACCCACTGTAAGGTACGCACAATACATGCGATTTATATATACACTGTCCCAGATAAACTGTTTTAAGAAAATTGTAAAATGTGACATTTAAAACAAAAAAAACATTCATGGCAAGTCATTATAGATGTTTTTATTTACCAAATACCAAAACTATTCGGCTCATAGTTGTACATTTTAGCTGGAGCAAATAAAAGGTTTTAAATATTAAATCACTGCATGATCACAATACAACAAGTTTCATAATTTAAAGATTCTTAATTGTTACTAATACTGGTACAGTTTAAACAAACAACTATAACGACCTATTGCTCGTGTATTGTTATCCCCTCTGACCCATTTGTTTTATGTGGAAGAACAATAGCAATACAGCTCCGGCTGTTAAATGACGTGTGTGGATGCACTCTTGCTATTGGCTGCAGGACTGAACAAAGCTAAAGCGAAAACACCATGGAAAAGACTGTACAATTGTATTTAAAAAAATACTGAGATGGCCGAGGCAACGTCGTTCTATACCGTACATATGTCTATTGTCTTCTCCATTTTTATTTTTTGACTCATAAAATAGAGAAGATTCTGCGCCAACACGAATACGAAACCAAACAACAACAAACCATTACCAACAAAACTCACGATCCTACCTTCGAGAGATGCGATTTGGCATGTCATGAGTTTTATGGCATTGCACCGCATATATGACATGAAAGACTATCAACGTTTAGCCACTTTACTCAAACGTATTTTGTCCCTGGGCATATTAAACGTTAACACGTATACATTCGGACCGTCAGATCCCCCAGCTGCGTTTTGCATTACTTGTTTTCATGGTCGGTTTAAAAAAAATCCCCAACAACGCCTTAGTTTTCACGCATAATATATTTTCTCATCACGATGCAGTACCATTTAACATATTACACACCGAAATGGTAATACTAATTCTATGTATCCCTTTGTCCTCGCTAGCGTAAGCTACGATTAGCTAGCCTACTCCCCTTAGCTGACACAATGCCATAGAAATGCAGGGATGGCGCTAGCCGTCGAGGCTATCGCTAACAAAATAGGGTCGGGATAGAAAGTCAACCAGCGCACTGTCATGTGCATAACAATACATCGTCAATAAGGAGAATCACACCAAAACACAGTTTCATCCAATGCCACTGGTAGTTTATAACACATGACATTACAACATGCTAGTGGGCTAACAACAAAGCTCTATCGATCCTATGGAAAATGGCCTCAGTGCACAATCCCATCCCGACGCAGCTTGCCGGGTGAAAAGCAATCACAAAAATGCGAAAAAAAAGCTACCAAAAGCGCGTGTAATAGGCGCGACGGAGACGCATATTCAACGCATACACACGATTTCTTATGAAACAATAATAAAAATGTGCTAATAACCCAACACTTAAGTTTGACAAAGACGAGAAGATTTATTTTTTTTATTACCTGCTAACACGCTTCACTCCGCCAGCAGCAGACAAGGTGGTCACGTGACGTGCGATGTCGCCGTTGATGCCCGAGTCTGGTCTGCGCAGCCGCGCAACCTCCTAACCACAATCTCTTCAAAGCCACAAGAGGCTGGGAGAGGAACCTCGTTTTTGGCGTTATCCCGGTATACTGCAACGCAATTTCTGGTGTCTTATACAGCCCCGAAGCGAAAATAAGAACATGACAAGCTTAACAAAAAAGACATGGATAATAAATATAGAGATTTGACGAATAATTCGACAAAGCAGTATCCGAAAGATGTAAGGGAAACGATGTCCCTCTATCTGAAGTAATTCCCTTTCAGTCACGCCTCTTAGAAGCTCAACCCATGTAACTGAAAGTCCCCCCCACCACAACGCTCTCTCGTCAGTAAACGCTCATGTGGAGCATCCCTTCCCAGGCGTTTCGCGTGTGAGGTGAGAACGCCTGGGAACGAGCCAAGATTACACCCACATTTCCCAAATGATATACCTTGATATCTAGTAATTGGACCGTTTTAGATCCTCACATTAAAAATCGCATTTAACATTTACATTTAATTTAGCAGACTTTGTCCCAGTGGCAAATGAAGGCTCACAATACACTGGGCTTTAGTATGACATTGGACGTGCACATTTAATTCTGACGGTTGGTGTACCAATTATGGGTATTCAAACATGCTTATATGTCATTGCACACCTAATTAGCAAATTAAAATGTTTTAAATTGATTTTTATAAATGTGACGATGCCTCTGGCCAACACTTTATATCTTAGAAAACATGATATGGTGCATGGAGAATAAGATAGGCATAGAGAAATTTTACATCAATATACTTTTATTATCCTCAATATTTACTTTCTTTTAGGTTGGTTCTCAGATGTTGATATACGATATCCACTGATTCAGTCATTTGTAAAAACAATCATGTGTGTATAAAAAAATGAGGGCACCACCAATTTAAACACAGGTCAATCCACAGTGTTTCTCAGACAGATCCATAAAATGTATGCATTTCACCGTATGCATTTAACACACATATAAAATACGCTTTAAAGGTGATGGGGTGTTCTTTGTTCAACTTTGTCCTTATTAGGGTTCCGTTTTCTACATGGCATTATTGTTATGAAACCTATGGATGAAAGTTCAATGTAGAAAGGCAAACCTATGTTACCCTACCAGTCTTTCACAGAAAGACTTCAGGAAGGCCGATGTTTACCCTGCCTGTTTATCAAGGAATGCTTGATTCCTTGATAAAAAATAAAGGAAAAAGAAATAAAATCTTTTAATCGACTAACAAGAGAACATTGCACGGATGCTCAGATCAGAAGGGATGGAACCCTCTTACAATGCCAGACTTCAACAGAGGAATTTAAACAATTAATGATAGTCTGTTTTTGGCTTTGTCTATGCTTATCCCAATGAGAGCCGTCATTGGATTAAATTGATGACACTAACACGCAGTAGTCAATTAAGCCGTTGAACCTTAAGTTAAGTGGCGGATTCCACAGCGCTTACCATATCAACAAGGGTGACAGTAGGGAAAAATAAATAAACCTCACAAAAATATAAACGGCCAGGGTTTCTAAATTACACACACGCACACACAAAAAAAAAACATTGGCTTTGATAATTGAAGAATTCCTACTTCATATTTAGCAATAAGTTGGTACTGCCATTATCTTAGAGCGAGAAAATTAATTGTCCACTTGACTGGTATGATTTATGGAGAATATAAACATATTTAAAACAGTTCTGCGCAATCCAGCCAATCGATCCAAGTCCCAAGTGCCCTCCAGTTAAATGTTGAAAACAAACTATTCCTCTCCTTTTAAAATGTATACATTTTGATGGGAGAAATGAAGAACTGCCAAGAGTAACCAGAGTGTGTAAAGAGACAGTTGTGTCACTAGTTGCACATAAAACCCCTTGAACACTGATTCTTTTTTTGATGTAGACCAGTTTCTACAATTCTTTTATCAAGGTAGTGAATGGTGAAAAACGTATAGAGATATTATAGATATATATATACTTATATATATATCTTTATTCTTCGTATTTTTATTCGCAACTCTCTTGTGTGTTTCTCAGAGGTGACCCCGCAGCTCTTCAGAATTCACTGGTTAAATTGTCTTTACACCTGTACAATGAAAAGAAAAAGCACCTAAACAGTAGGAATTTGAAGGACTTGATGGAGAAGTGTGGCCTTGCAAATGGTGGATCCAGAAAACAAGGTTCACCATGCTATAGCGCAATTGGGAGAAAAAAAAAAAAAGAACGCCATCATACATTAGGGAGTAGGATTGTGCTCCTGAGTCTACGTGTGATAAAAAGGCCAAACAACGGGAAAGATTAAATAGGGGAGGTGAAACCGCGGAGGGTCAAGGGTCCAAGCTGCAGGAGGAGGAGGGGGGGAGCGAGGGAAGGTCTGAATGAGAAGTCAAAGAGCCACAGGAGGACCAAGGGATGAGACAGGGACAGGGAGAGCAGTTTCTAGCTCCAGAGCCCTGCGTAGTTCCCATGCAGGCCGGAGCAGAGCGGACCACCGGCCACAAACAGCTTGGTGCCGGAGTCGTCATAGCAGTGGGTGTAGACGGCGTTGGGGAACGAGTGGATGTCCGAGAAGTAGCTCCTCCACGTTTCATCATGATTCTGGAGGAGTGAGGGTGGACGGGGAGAGAGAGAGACACACACACACACACACACACACACACATTAAATACAGGTGAAGGGAGAGAGATGGGGAGGGGCGTAATAGGTGAAGAAAAAAACGGAACAATACAGCCGATAAACCCAACAATACAACAGATAAGCCCATCCCGCTTACCGATAATCAGCCGCTTCTCATGGCAAAAGATTAGTGAATAAACTGTAGTTTGTGACCAACCAACATCCCTGGTAATTATATAAGTTAATTGTAGTTACTTATAAAGATTTGACTTTTTCAAACTGGGGTGCAAACTTGTAGGCCTACTCCAGTAAACAAGTACTCGCCATCAAACCGTAAACAAATAATCCCAATGAGTTTTCATTCATTTGTATTCTTATGAATACATTATATATATGATGATATGCATTTTGGTGAAGCTGAAAACAGGCTCAAATAAAGCCTTCACCATTATTTAGGGCTGTAACTTTAATAGGTGGTAGTGCTGAATGAAAGCTAAAGCTTTCAGTAGCACAAATACCAATTGAGTAGCACACACCTTTAAACAATTTTTTAGAAATAAATCGTTGCCACTCCTTATAGTTTGGCCTTGAATGCAAGATGGGGGAAGCCAATTCAAAATAAATAATAATAATTAAAAAGAAAATAATTACAAAAGGTGGGACAGAATATAGGCTGTTGAGGGTGAAATCCGAACACAGATCTGGCCACAGGTTTCGCATTCAAGAAGGGGTCAGTTTGGGCATCAGACCTGTGTTCCTATCTGGTGCATCCGATCACAAAAGTCACATTGACATGACAAATTGTTAACGCTGGATGCTTTGGTGACAAATTACTCCATAACCTCCAAGTGACCTCGTTTTCCTTTGTTGTCATCATTCTGGCTGGTTCAGGCAATGTTATTGACTGCTAAATTGACCTTTTAGGTTTGGTTTATATAGTTCAAGAAAAGTATAGTTCTTTCACCTGATTTTAAATATATAACAGCAGCGCATTCCACTCGCAAATGTGAAAGTTAATACCTATTTAACTTCACAATCGTAAAAACATATGCAATCAGAACTGTCCCACTCTACAGCCCTGGTTTATCGGACCGATATTCATACCTGTTCCCTAGGAGTAAATCAACTGAATTAAAAGCCAAGCACGTACCAGCCAGCCCTTCCCTGTGGTGAGCTTGAGGGTTCCTTCTCCTGGGCGCTGCCGGTACCCGCCGGCCGGGTTCAGGGGGTCTTCCAGGAATCTCTGGGCCCGTATGTCGTAGAAGAGGAGGGAGCCTTGGCCGGTGCCCACCGTCACTATGTGTTCGTAGAAACTCACAGATCGAATCCCTGCACACGGACAAAAACAATGTTCAGGCCTTGGCTAAAAGTACATTACTCCCTGCTTAGTGTCCCACAAGCATTTTAAATGGAGTACCATTAACACATTACAAACTACATTTTGTGTCGTTATTGTATTAGCCTCAGTATTATTCTTATTATTATTATTATGAGAAGTAATGCTATTTTTGGTTCCATGTGTTAAGTTTAATTTGATTTGAAACCAATGTTTTACACTTTGAGTAATCCTTTAAATCAATGCAACATACTAAATTAAATTCAATGTTATTTTCATATTTTATATTCATGTCTCAAAAAGGAAGTCTCCTGGGGAAGCTTTTATCTTGTACGGTGGGTGTCTTGGATGGAGTACTCACCACTTCCCCTCTCCCTGGAGTTGACAGACTTGATGCTCTGTGTTGGCTGTCGAGGATCCAGGAAAGAGACGTGAGCCTGTGAGCCGACTGCATACACTGACCAGTCCTGTCCGTACGCCAGACACACGTTCTCCTTGCAGTGGGGGAGCTTGGTGGACAGCAGCTAAAAGGTGGAAATGGCGCATTCAAATTATGGATTGAAAGTGTCAGGTGGATGTTTAGGTTTAAAAGTATGAATGTGAAGTAGAGGCAATGTGCCCGGTTACCTTGCACAGGTTATGCTCAGCCTTCCAGAGGTGAAAGTAGCCGTCCAAAGATACAGCGCCTAACTCCTAAAAAATAATATGGTAAAAGGTCAAATGGTCAAATAAGGGTTAGTTTCAATAAGGGACTCGAAATGGACATTGTCATTCAAGTGTTCTGATATCTGGGTTTCCCCATCTCCTCAGCACTAACGTTACCTTGTGGTTATTGTTGAAGGCCAGCGCTCGGACCTTACAGTTGTACGGGTTTGTGTACTCCTTGGGGATGTCCTTGAGGGCCCTGTGGGAGATGTGGGAGTAGCAGGGCACCGCTTCCTGACTCCTCTCAGCCTGGCCAAGCACGTCCTCAGTCACCTCCCACAGGCCCATGGAGCCATCCCTAGAACCTACAAATTTGGAGAAAACACCCTTGACTATGTGCTACAATCGTCAACCAAGCATGTTCACAAGTCTCCGGTTTGGTTCCCGATCCATTTGTCAGTTCTTTACAACCGCAAAGGTAGTAAAGCTACTCACCAGAAACAGCCATGCTGTCACTTATCCATGCTATTGAGAAAATCCAGTCATTGTGGCCATCCTGAAAGACAAAGACCACAAATCAAAATAGTTATTTATGATTGCTTACATTTTTTTAATAAATTGCGTACCTAGTCATAGGTAGGCAGTGGAAGCGGTTCAAGTACTTACATCTCCGACACAAACTGGGTCCAATGTGGGCAGGCGGTAGACGGCCAGGCTGTTAGGGTTGTCCCCTCCTGTGGCGAGGAGTGTCCTCGAGGGGTTCAGCTCAATGGCGTGAATACCACAGCCCTGTTGGTCAAGCCTGGACCGAGAGCCTGCAGTTGGAAGTAGGTGGCTGCCGACGGCGGCGCCGGCGCCCACTACCCCGGAGCCTCCGCTGGGACACTCCCGGTCTTTCAGCATTGGAATACGGGTAATCTGCCCGGTAAGGACATCCGCTACAAAGAGCTGCAGAGAGGAGGAAAGAAGGCATTTGTCAAATCAACAATTTCCTTCAGATTTTCCTGATGTCTCAGGGTAATGCTATTTTATGTGCCTTTCTGAAAGGATGCAAGAAAGGCAGACTTGTCTAATGCTGAAAATAAAAAGATCTAGGCCAAAGCTGGGGCCTAGCTCGTCCAAGTCAGAAATGTCAATGTTCAAGCAGCTTGAACAACAACAAAAAAAAGTACAAAGAACTAATATCTATAATATATAATATCTAGGTGACCTTGGGTGTCTTGAAAGGCGCCTCTAAATTAAATGTATTATTATTATTATTATTATTATTATTATAATACATTTACTTTGATCCCATATTGCTTTAGCACACAAACAAAATATTTGAACACACCATAATTGATTAAGTGACCACATGGATATGTATCGAGTTGTTCATAAATATTTCAATTTCTCTTAATACCTGAAAATGAAGCCCCTATTTACTTAATTTCTATGCTCCGATTTAGGTTGGATAGTTCCTTAAATGCTACCAAGAGCCATCTCACCGTGTTACACTTGGTCCCACACACCACCTGGCGGTGGTTGAGCCACTGCGAGGCAAACACCTTGTTGAGGCGGCCCAGAGAGAACTCCCTCTCCTTGAGGATGCCTGGGAGCCGGCCAGCGGCAAACCCCCGGAGGCTCCGCTGAAGCCGCAACTCATGTTGCTGCTGTGGCCGAAATTCACGCCCGCGTAGGGCACACACCACCGAGCTCCGGCTGCCCCACCACTGATGGGCATGGCGCGAAGATGAAGAAACGCGACTCCGCTTGGGGGCAGACTGACACCAGCCCAACTGTCAAGACAAGATATTATAGATTGAACAATAGCAATGTTTTATACATCAAATATCAATATTTTCTTGTCAATGAGGATGTATTACCTATCCCCATGGAGTACATGAGGGCTCCAAGCTTTCTGACCCAGTTAAGAAAAATCCCCCTAGTCATTGTTGGATTTAGAACTACATAGTACATACACCTCCAACAAGAACATCAGACCCTGCTTAGTGTGTTTTATTGATTTGGGTTTAACCTTTATGCAAGCAGACTTTTAGACAAGGTCACAGAGAGGATATAATAGGTGAATACCTTAACTTGCATTCCTTGATACAAATTGTGGTAATCTTATAAACTAGTTGTAAGCGACCAAGAGGATCACAATTCGGAGGTCTCTAGATCGCAATTACTTCTATGGAAATGCCTGTACATGAAAATATAAGACTTATCTGCTTGTATTTAATGTCGATCGACTAACCAATATTGCGACTCTACGGAAAGCTTGGGTCATTCTCTTTGACTCCAATCATTTTCTTAAGGGTTACAAAAAGAAAAAAATACTTTCTGTCAATAATTCTGTGATGAGTTCAATCACTTAAGTACACCAAGCCATGGCAGACTTGACGGAAGTTTCTCATTCATAACAAACGTGGATTTTCGTGAAAGATAGGCATATAGAGATACAAAGGATGCCAACGCTGTCGGTAGAGGTGTATTATTGGTGAGTTGAGCACCATGCACCAAGCAGATATGAATGAGCTGTTCATGTATAGATACGGCTCTCAAATGTAACATCGTATTCGCTTGTGGCTACCTACAGAACGACTCCGCGTAGAGCGTATTCCTCCTATTTTATATATTTGAATAATAATAAATCGATATACTTTGTATATCGGTGTGCATTTTACCAAGAGCATTTTTGTACATATATTTGACTAAACACACAAGGCATTGTCATACCTTAAATTACAAACTACCGCTAAAAACGTTTGGATTTCTGGTTCGATTTTTAAATTGAAAAACAAACAATTTCAAAGCCAAATGATTTACCGTAATCAACTGATTTAAAATACAAATATATAAATTTCCTCATACGTGTTAAATACGACTAATGCTCGCCGTACAGGTTGGTAAAATGGTTCGGCGACTCTAACGCTGTACTTTGAACATTGTCCTTGTACATTAATGTTATGAGACGATGTGTCTTCTTAAAACATTTGATGGCACGCTACTCGTTAGCCTAGCCAACTACGAACATTCAAATACAAACAGTAAACCCAAATTTGAAACACGATTACTTTTAATGGGCTTTTGCATGTATCGTCTTAGATTGGAATGATCGGCGAAATGACTAACCAAACCAAGCTGTCAAATGTTAAAAATGTATTTGTCACGAAATACAAAAAACGAGCTAGCGCCTTTCCCAGCTAGGATGCTAACTTGTTCAGCTAGCTTACGGTACCATCGCAGCGCTCGGTTTCCGCCTACCTGTTGTTGGTCTTTGGGCTCCCCTGCTTTCCTTTTCCTGCTAACTGTTTTTCTCGCCATAGTCTGACACACACAATTCCCTCACCCACATGGAGGGTAATAGTGACACTGTAAACTGGATCATATAATGGCGATTAACTATGTTTTTCTTGGCCCTCGTCCGGTGGCAAACGAGAGCGATCACATAAAGGGTTAGGTTAGACACTAGCTAGGGTTAACGCTTCTTGCTAACGTCAGCTAGCCTCTGGGTTCCGCAGAAAGTATCGGCACGGCGTTTCTTGGTTATCGACTCGGTCTCGACAGAGGAGCCTAGATGAGAGGCTCCCCTCTCCGCAATATTAACACCCGTTTTTTCCCGTTTTGAGAGTCGCGTCAGCAACGATGAAAACATTGACCCTCGCGCAGCCGCACTAAGATTAAATATCAACAAAAACAAGGTCGTTCGTGAACACTGACGTTATGTGCGTGCTCGTCCACTGGCTTCGTCACATGACATCATACCCCAAACAGCGGACCAATATTGGCGAATGTTTTGCGTTGGCAGCTACCAGTTTCAAAATTGTAACTTTGAATTTTTCAAATATGATTGCCTAAAGACCCTGTTTTACGCCACAATAGACATTTGAACACATAGCATTGCTGATCACCACTTTCATTGAATACTTAGTGGTTTAGTGAACGTCGTCACACCTGTGGTGTTCTGGGTCTAAAATAACTGCTATTTGAAATGAATGGTACTATTATATTAACTTCATCCAGCAGATGGAAAACATCCCGACAAACCCAAATACGTGGTTACATAACCATGAATTGCTTTATCACATGACAAATGTCTTATTTTCAGTGCAAGAGAATCTAGATAGAAATTTGAGTGCCACCAAGTGACAATCATCTATATACTGGTTTCTAGCACAAACCCAACAGGAAAAACAGTAACTCAGGTTGCTGACAAACTGTTTGAGTAAAAGTCCCTTACGTTTCATCAGTTAGATATCATTGGTATAGCGTAGTGTTAGCAATCAAGGAGATTTGACTTTCTGTATAGACTTTTATATGTTATCATTTGATCTCCTTCAATCACCAATCCAGACACACACAGTATACATGTCCAGCTTTGGTTTCCCCATCACAACCCTCCGACAACTAATAATATGAATTAGAAGTTGCCCTAGAAACCTGGAATTCCGGTCTAATTTATAAGGTATCCTTCACAGTGGAGGCAAAATTTAACTTTAGTTTACTAGCTGTTCAGAGTAGGCCACATATTATATAGAATCACACACACACACACACACACACACACACACACACACACACACACACACACACACACACACACACACATATACATATGGATAAAAATATTACATATGCATGTATAATCAAATTGTGTAATGCAATGTAACATAAAGCAAAAGGGGGCAGAAGTTAAACATGTCATCAAAATAACACATTGTTTTATTCTGCATAAGACAGTCTCAAACAATGAAATCTGGTGTGCATACAATAGGAAGAAATCCCTTAGGATATGAACTACAGATTTAGGCTTAAGTTTGTCAATCAATAAGAATAGGGTTTGTTTTTTGGAGAACTTATTAGTATTTTGCACAATGCATCTTCGTTTAAACAAAAAAGGCTTTGTTGATAAATGCAATTTACTTTAGATTCAGGGATCTTAGCATCAGCTTTGGACCAATGCAATGAAACAATGTAGTTTCAATTATAGAATGTTTGTTGCAATCCTCATGGTGTCCATTTTATTTTATATGTAACCAGTTTCCAGCAGTGAATCAATAACAAAATATAGTTTTGGTATTGGCAACAAAGAGGCATATATGAGCAAACCTATTACTCTTAAACACTCGTTTGGCTGTTTCTAGGTCCTGGACCAATTCTAAGCAGAGGAAGTTGTCACGTTTTGCCCCATACTGATTTTACTTGAAGCCCTTAATGTGACACCATGTCTTTTACAGTCCCAGTCCACACAAAGCAGTGGTTGAAGACTCTTGGGAGAGACTCTAATCGGGCACAGAGAGCAAGAGAGAGGTTGGGGTTGTACCATCATGAAAAATACTTTTCACATCTGAAATGTGTGAATATATATTTCAACTTAAAAAAAGAATAAAACAAAGACCAGTCGAGATTAAATTCAGTTTGCATTACATTTCAGAACAGATAACTTTAAATGTATGAATATGAAAGTCAAACAGCTACAATTATTTTGGATTAAACTGTGTTCCATGAAACCAATGAGAATAAAGAACAAACGGCATCAAATCAATGAGGACAAATCTGCCTTTTCCCAAACACCTGCCATGCCTTATCCCCATTATTATATTTGCAGAGGCTGAAAAGTGCTGGTCACCAGTCATTCATTGTTAATTGGGTCTATTGCACTCTAATATGGCTGGAAATCACACACTTCACATTATTTAACTTTTCCCCCAGACTTATTTTTAGTCTCTAAACAGAACCCATTATAATCGAAAGGGTGCCTTGTCATTTTTTTTTACAATACAGAATTGCACATGACTCCATAACCATTTTCTCCAACCAAAGTGTCAGTGTACGATATTTAAATAAGTTGATCATCTACAAAATGGGATAGTGTTTGCCATGTTTGACAAACTGGTGCCACAAAAGGTATGCATTGAGACATGTCCTAATATTTCTCTGCGAAAGAACTGACCTCTTCCTCCCAAATCTTTAAGCAATCTATTCCAGTGCAGGTTGAAGAGCCCACTATTACAGCAGAGGCAATTAGAATACATTTTAGAATCCATTATGCAATTCCTAAAAAAGAAACAAAACAAAAGGTAATAGGGAAAAAAAAAGGTGCCCTTCAGAAAACAAAGATGAATAATAAGTGAAAACATGAGACAAGTAAGAGTATAACCAAGCGCCATGAACCAAAGCAGAGAGGGCACTTCTTGGGAGTCAGTTCTCTGTCTGGTGGCGGTGCCTTTGTGTGTGTTTAAAGTTCAGATGTTTGTTGGTTCATTCTAAAGACAGCCTCCTTAGGTCCTCAATCCCCTTGATCTCTATGTACTGCCTATGCTGCACTGAACGTTGGAAGAATGCAGCTTAGTTAACTGACAAGTGTCAGTATGTGAAACTTGTATTTCCTCTTCTGGTGTGGTGTGAATCTGGCTCCAGATTCCCTTCTGTTTGCTCTCAGAGCCCTCATCAAATTATGCCACGCCTTTGAAAGTGCTAGCTGATCAACTCGAAAGCGTCAGACTGTTTCCATGCCAAGAGAATCTTGGCTTTTCATCAAGCAGTACCAACTGTGGTATTCAACCACAGGATTTAGGAAAAGACAAAAACAATACATTTTTGACTTCCTCCGCTCTAGGCACACAGTATTTAAGAAGTACAGAGGCATGTTTTCAACACAGAGCGGGAATCAAGGCCCTCTCTCCTTCCAAAAGCAGAGTAAGTGGGCCTGGTGTCATTAAGGTAGGCAGAAGGAAGGGATTGGGGGAGAGTGGGGGGGAGCGATCGAGGGAGACAAGCCTTGCACTGGGCATTGACTTCCCAACCAGCTTGGCTCAGCTGGCTGTGGCACGTGCCATCAGGTCCTCGAGAGCCTTATCCTGGTCATTGTTGTGGACCAGTAGCACCTCTTTTATAGTCTCTCGCTCAAAGCCCATCTCACCAAATCTTGACATCAGCTCAAGAAACTGCAAGGCCTGAGGGGGAAATAAGAACGTGTTACACAATTAAAGGGCATCGCGCAGGTACAATTTATTATATCAATTTACATTGAGTGCTCTAAGAAATGGGTTAAAATAACAATCTATAGTTCTATGGGACAGATCATGAGGGGAAAGCCTATGTAGGCACCCTGACACAAATAAGCATTGTCATGTCATTCTGCACGAGGATGACAATTAGCAAGCAATGGCCTGGTGTATTCTCCTTGTGATGCGTTACGGTCAAATTCAATATTTTGGTCGGCGTGCATATTGCGTTGTAATTCTGAGCATCACAACATGAACATAGTGTTGACCTCGATTTGCTTCATGCTTTCCAAACACCTTAATTAATTGGGAGTGCCAAAGTTCCATTGGCGCTTTAATGAAAACAGTGAATACAGTTAGACAATACAACATATCAATGATGTTGTTGATAGTTATAACTCAATTTGCTACAACAATTATAATTATAGTACACACCTTTTCTTCTGAACACTTGTACATCTCTAGACACTCCTCCACAGCAATGGCATCAAATCCCCTCTCACACAGACGTCCATGCACAAACAAATAGTCCAGCACCTGTGACACAATTGATTCAGGTTTATAGCTGAATCAATGTTCTTTAACCAGGTGAACCTGTTCAGATCACATTCCCTGGATTACAGGGCATTGGTATCATCTGTCAAATTGTTCACGTTAAGAAGCAGATTAACAAATGGAGTTGGCTTTAACATAGGCAAACAGTAGTGTTTGGGATAACAGATGTGTTGAGCGGGGACCCCACCTGCTCCACATTCTGCCCTTGTTTCTGCATGGCGCGCAAGACTCCCTCATAGGAGTATCCCATGCCAACGATGGTTTCAACACACTGGCGCTCACTAGGGGTCAGGCTGAGAAGAGCTCCCCCACATGGCAGACCCCCCGTGCCCGCCCCTGGGTGGGTCTTCAGAGGGGACAGAAAATACAAATACAAATGAATAAATAATTAAATTTCAATGCACATTTGAATAATTATTTAAAGACAATTTAGGATTAAACTAGTCAATCAACTGCATACCGGTTTCGGAGCTCCGTTCCTAGGGTGGCTGGATGGGTCCGGGGGAACAATCACATGGGTTTTTGGGAACGCTGGTGGGCTGCCATTTACTACGTTACGTCGGGGAACTGGGACTGGAAGAGGGTGGTAGCCCATGCGAGCTGGCTCACTGTCACCAGGATCGGATAATTTGGGAAATGTAAGCGACCGGATGTTACAGGGTCGATCGTCCGAGTCCAGTGCTCCTCTACCCGGGCCCCCTGCTCGATCCATGTCCATCAGACCAACAAACCCATTCGGTTTGTGAACAAAGCCTGGCTTAACCAGGTGGCTGGCGTTGGCGTTAGGAGGAGAGCTACCATGCACGACTGGCGTAATCTGAGCAGGCTCTGGTGGGGAAATAGAGGGAGGAGGCGGGGGCTGCGGTTGGCTCTCGAGGATATTGCGTAGCTCCTCCCTATCATCTAAAGTCTTGAGTTCCAGCTTATCAAAAGGGTCCTCTTCCCGTTCAAAGTCAGCCAGGTTGAGGCAATGCACTAAAGGAGTGCTGGGCAGGGCCTTCCTAGGCCCCAGGCTCGGTGCTGGGAGTGGGGTGAGGATGTCATTGTGGCAAAGTCCTGCTAGAACTGGGTTGAGTGCAGGTGGTGGGGGGTCCTGGTCCTTTCCGGAATGTCTGTTCCCATCTCTGTTGTCAACATCCTGGGCCAAGGCAGCCTGGGTCTCTGCTTCCTGTCTGGCTGCAGCTGCTGCTTCTTCTGCTCTCGCCTCGCCTGCCCGGGCCTCGGCCAGCTCTTGTCCCCAACGCACACTTCTCCTCTCCAGGGAGAAGTCATACTGCAGAAAAGCATATGGAGGCAGTTGAGAAAAATACCCCTACTGGGAACTATACAACCAGTGCCGCTTAGCCACAATCAACCTCTGAGCATTTGTTACGAGCACAGACATGGACGCATTTGCATTTGTAGAGAAGACCCCCTCATAAGGGAGAAGGATAGTCTAGTAGTAAGCAAAATGCCTGCACGTTAATTCCATGGAACCAAAGGCGCTTTCAGGGCACTGTTTGTTTGGAGCATTTGTTCCTCACCCTGGTGAAGTTCCCTCATTGGTTCGGTTTCTTTGGGCATAGGTCAACTGATCAATCTGACTTGGTTGCTGACCGATACAAGATGACCCTGGATTATTTTGTTTATGGTGAGAACGAAATCTGACTGAACAGACCGACACAACTTTGGATACACCATAACATACCTGTGACTACTGTGTCTACATATTTGTCGCTTAAATTAGCCTAGGTAAGCTATGCATGCTAATGCCAAAGGCTACGGCTTCGAGTAGAAGGTAACGGTTAACAAGATGGAATTTAAATATTTTATGTTCAAAGTATCCAGCTTCTAAAGAGACGCTACTTGCAAACAGCTTTTGAATGTGGGATCCCTATTTCGATAACATTCTGTTTATTGTGGTGTCAGCTAGGCAAGCAAATGTATTATGTTCAGAACTGGTTAACTGACCGGTCATTTCAATTAATGTCAATATTACAGTAAATAACCAAGATAAGCATAAACATTCCTTGACGCCATTATTAAAGCAAACAGACCTGCAAGTCACTCAGTACGGAACCACAATCAGGTAAACAGAACCCAACAGGCAGCCCAACTTTGGCAGGGCAGCGGAACCGCTCGTTGATTTTGAAGGGAACATCTTCCAGGTAACTGAGGGGACCTAACGTAGGGCAACGAAAAAATAAAGTTTAGCAAGAGCTTAAAAACATTTTCAATCAAGGGGTGGCCCCATTTTATTTGAACTACAATGAATTGAGGGATCGAAAGAAAAAATTAAAAGAATACTGCAGAGGAATTTAAAGCTAATTAAATTGATATTAACCATTGTTGTAGTTGTCCGATCCAGACTTCCTTGCAGCCATTTAGAGATTCTGTAAACAAATAGCAAATTAAGAAATTAATAGAAAAGAACATAGCATCAATATGACATTCAGTCAGTGCATCTCATGAGATCACTGTGACCCCCTGGGCTTTAACTGGTTCCTATTCAGATAAGTCATTATCTTAGCTTAGTTTATATAAAGGATATCTTTATGCAAGAAGAAAGGTTGTCTAATTCAAAGCTCGAGCTCATCATTATGCTAGACACCATTTCAAATTGTACTTATTATCTCTGCGCATTCCAGATTACCTTTTTTTTTTTTAAAAGGTAATTTTCTTATTCAGTCACGCTCTAGCAAAATAGGGTGCTTTATTGAAACGGCTTATTGATAAATAACTTACAAATGATTACATGTTGAGTGATTCGCTTGTCATAAAGGGATTTGCTGGGATTTGATGTATACAACAGGTTGCGTCCTTTGAACTAAAATCTGATACTTAATTGTCTAATTATTGCCAGGTCCCTAAAATAAATAGTAACGTTAAACAAAGGAATTACCAAGGACACTTGTACTATGACAGCATACTCGAGGATTCATTTTCGATTTTGAAGGTTTTAGATGCAATGTAAACATCCCATGCACTTTAGGTAATGATTACCTGTACAGACAGAGCAATCAACCATCTACCAGCTCACTTGCTCAACTACCTCATATTATATGCAGAGAGCGACAATAAGGACATTTATCAAACTGTCGCCTTAAAACAAGCTATCGTTGTTCCGTTATGCTTTAATCAGCAACAAGCGAAACTAAATGTACTCACCTTTAAGGAGGTGACGAACACAGAAGTTATGGTTCGCCACATTTATAGTAAACGATAATGATTCTTTCAAATGTATGTTTGCAATGTATGTGTGTTTTTAGGTAAAACGCAAACGTTGACGCGTAAAGCTTAGCTATGCTGCTGGCCTGGTGGTAGTAGTTGTGTTGTGTCTGGCTGACTCAATGCTGCCACCGCCCATGTAAAACTGACTCAACATTTACACACACAGGTATTGTACCAGTATCCGCACGTCTTGTTCTTCCAAAATCCAAATGGTCGCTTGCTGAGACGACTCCTTGCTTCGAGTGTGTTTTTGCACAGGAGTATTATTTATATTGAAATCTCTTTCCTGCTTCATCGTGGAACGCCATCTTGATTTGTCAACCTTCCTTCCTCGGGTTCCTGTTTGACGTCACCGCTTCACGCAGATGACGGAAGCTCATTCGCTTGCTGATGGTTCGTTCAAGTACTTTCCAAATGTATATAAAGAAGGTGGGGTTCACCTGTTCATTTTTATTTTTTTGGTAGTGTTGTATATTTTATATGCACACCTCAGATAACCTGTCAAACTGAATACATAGAATCCCTATCCCTGCTGTGATCATTGTTAGCTTACTTTTCAGAGTGGTGTAAATGGTGCGTTCAGATACACCTCGGCGACCTCAAATTGTTTTGGAAGAAAACTGCAGTAAACATTTTTATAATCAGATGTCTCTCTCATATTACACATTAATCCTGTTTTACTCTTTCGTTTTATCTAATTTGATGTGTTATGTAGTTGTACCTTATTACTTGGATTTAAAATCTTAAACAATATAATATATTACAATATTACAATACAAAATGTCAACATTTGGGCTCAATTTGTTATGTAGCCCAATTATTATATCCTAAATATGTTTGTCTTAGAATATTTATCTTTAGAGATTGGTAATATCGACAGTGTGCGCGCACGTCGGGTTCAGAAGTAAACGTTCGTGCGTTTACAGACACGCGCAAAGGTAGCCGGAAGTATCGATGGTAGAAAATAAAAAATCGATAAATACACAGTGAATCGCCAATACAGGTATTTCGTTGACTGCCCCTTCCACGAATACAAACTCGATTATTTGCGGCGGTCTACACGGTCGATGTGCTTGACGGGATGACAACAGCCAGAACAAAATCTTCCATTTTAACGAAGTTCCTCGGTGGGGTTTAGCTGACGTGGGGAGAAGTTGAGACTGCCAGAGAGCAGATAAACAAACATAAACAAGCACGGATCAGCTGAGCGCTTTTCCGATCCGAACCAACAGGACGAAAATGTCAAGCAGGGCAAGCCTCCACTGTTGATTCCAATAATGATGACCGTGATATCTTGATTTACATTGGTGTTAGCTCCATGTCATTTGTCAACATTGGCACACAAAGAATTTTGGAAACAACACGAGGAATAACGTTAGCCATAGACCATTACAGAAAATCCACCATTAGCTGCCGCTGCCGTTTTCCAAGATTAGGTAATATTATGGACCGAAAGTAGTTTTGCTTCAAGTAGTCCACTGTAACGAAACGAATACTTATCAAAGAGCAAGACGTCAGGTAATCATTGCTCAATAACTTCGCCTTTCCCCATAAGGCCCTAAATCACATACAATGCCACTTACATAGCATAGCCATTTTGTCTTGAATATTCAGTGGTTATGTCAGTTAAGAATATGTTTTTGTTATTAATTGAGCTTGAATGTACCTCAAATGTTCTAGAATAATTGTAGTCCCTGTTTACGAATGCACCCCCCTTATATTTAACCAAACACTTTAATGTAAAACCCTAATTTTGTGTAAGAATCAGATCTGAAAAGGATTGCATTTATTTATTTTCTCTTCCAACGTTCTTATTTGTGTGAGAAGTGGGATAAGAATGGCCCACCAGACCACCCCAAGCTCCCAGAAGGCCCTGATGATGGAGTTGAAGTCTCTTCAGGAGCAGCCAGTGGAGGGATTCCGCATCACACTGGTGGAAGAGTCTGACCTGTACAACTGGGAGGTGGCCATTTTTGGTCCACCAAACACACTCTATGAGGGAGGCTACTTTAAGGTGAGCCAAACTCGAAAAAACATTGATTTAAATTTGCATTCAGTGATTTGGCCAATGGGTTATATCCGAAGATATAAAAGCCTGTGGCAATGTGTATTTGTTATCATTGGATGTTTTCTACATTAAGCAAAAGTGTGCCTGAGAGAAGTGAGCAATATGGTCTGCTTGTGAATGGGGTTCACAAGCTAGGTTTAGCCCTAGAAATATAGAATGTCTTTTGATACGGCTGCATGTTAGACAAATCAGGCTAATGTAAGGACAATTTGTTTTGACCATGTTAATGTTCAGATAGTCATGGGCATTTGCCATTATTAACGTGCTAGAGATTATAGATTTTGATAAAAACCTTAGTCAATTGAACGATAATGACAAGTAGTAAGTTGCATCCACAAGTAATATTGCCATGGTCACATTTAAATAGACTAGTAATCTATGATGCGTATACCTTTATCGGATTCCTTTCAGGCCCACATCAAGTTCCCGATCGATTATCCATACTCGCCACCAACCTTCCGCTTCCTCACCAAGATGTGGCATCCCAACATCTACGAGGTATAACATTCATATAAACTCGAACACTCCTATGGGTTCGACAGCTTTTTGAACATGCAATTCATCTTTTCATATTCATTATGTAACCAAGTATAGAATTTCTTATTTGTTTTTTAATTTATGTCATTATTTTACCATTATTAGTCTTGATATCATGTTGGTTTCTGCATTGTGAAGTTGAAATCTTTTTACTGTTTCCACAACAGTAAAAAGTCGCTATATTTATGAAACGATACTACCAAACAACAACTTTTCGTTATTCGATTTAATGATTTGTGTAAGGCAATATTTTCTGTGAGCTTGTCAGACTGTGAGTTCTGGTTGGTCTTTCCAGAATGGGGACGTTTGCATATCCATCTTGCATCCTCCTGTGGACGACCCTCAGAGTGGAGAACTTCCTTCAGAAAGATGGAATCCCACTCAGAACGTTAGGTAATAACACCTCGCCGCTAATCAGTTACGTCCGTGCCCCTTGTGGATGTCATGTGGTCCAATTTGAAGATGGACAACCTTTTGATTACTCTTTCTATAATAACGGCTTACCGAATGTAATTCAAATGCCATAAGACTCCAAATGGTGTTTGCTGCTCTTTAGCACTGTATGCATTTAGTATTTATATTCTATAGAAAAAGAGGTCCAGGTTTTTAGATGATAGACCTTTTCTTAAACAGCAACATTTTCTGAAGTCATTGTGTTTGTTCTTATCCATAGGACCATTTTACTAAGTGTAATTTCTTTGCTCAATGAGCCCAACACGTTCTCCCCTGCCAACGTGGACGCGTCCGTCATGTTTCGTAAGTGGCGGGACAGCAAGGGCAAGGATAAAGAATACGCTGAAATCATCAGGTAATACGCCAACAGCAATACGCCATCAGGGAATACAGATCTAGACACTAAGCTACATGTAATTAAACACTGAAACGTACAATGAAGGAATTTATATCCTGCCTTATTTATGATATGTCAGTTCTACTAGTTACATATATATATATGTATGTATGTATATATATATATATATATATATATATATATATATATATATATATATATATATATATATATATATATATATATATATGTGACTGGAGTTAATTTGAGTAAAATCATCTTAGAGGAGAATGCATATCTGTTAAATCTCTAATCTTGATAATGTTAAATATTCAGGAGAACATATTGTAAATTATCTGGTCAAATACCGGGTAGAGCGCGTACCGCTGGGGCTCAGTCCTTACCTTAGCAACCCAGATTTGATTCCTGCCCGTGGTCCTTTGCTTCATGCCTTCCCCGCGCTCTCTCATACCTCCTGTCTATCTCACTCTATCATAAAGCATTAAAATGCAAAAATAAATAAATATGAGAACAAGACCGATATAAATCAAACCTTTGGAAGCTATAGTAGGAGTCATCTCATCATTGATTTTAGTATTTGGTCTAAATATCTTTTATATTTCATGATGAAATTATACCACTGGGAAATACTGGTGCTGGGTAGGAATGTTTGTATCATCGATCAAATGTGACAATGCAAGCTGATTATGTTTACATTGCGGCATCTACAGTCAACCCACCTGATAGTTGGGGAGCTTACACAAGTCCACACAACTAAGACAAAGAGGAATACCGTGGCATGATCACTACTGGATCCACGTGTTAACTGAGTATATACGTGAAGCTAAATGTGTAGTTGATCAACAACCTGTCCCTCCTCGGCCCGGCAGGAAGCAGGTGCTGTCCACAGCAGCAGAGGCGGAGCGCGACGGGGTGAAGGTGCCCACCACCCTGGCAGAGTACTGCGTGCAGACCAGGGTGCCGTCCCAGGACAGCAGCTCGGACCTGCTCTACGACGACCTCTACGATGACGACATGGAGGAAGAGGACGATGACGAGGACGAGAGCGAGATGGAATCTGGCGGAGAGGCCAGCACCACCGGGGGCAGCGGCATGTCCACCCGCCGCTATGACAACCAGGACGACTCCGGCAACGAGGATTCATGATGACCTGACTGGTCTCTTGGTCGTGCTGCAACCGCCTCCATTTTTTAATTTCTTTTGAAATTGGTGTGTGTGTGTGTGTGTGTGTGTGTGTGTGTGTGTGTGTGTGTGTGTGTGTGTGTGTGTGTGTGTGTGTGTGTGTGTGTGTGTGTGTGTGTGTGTGTGTGTGTGTGTGTGTGTGTGTGTGTGTGTGTGTGTGTACTTGTCTTTGTGTGTATCAGTCGGTTTGTGTGACTGGCTCTGATTGAATTTGTTTGTTTTCATCAGGAGTCTGAATAAGGTAAAGTTTGTGGCTTGACCCTCTTAACGGCTGGCAAACTCATTCTGTATCTGTCCTGTCTTTCGGATCTCCTTCCCTCGTCGTCATTTCAGTCAGTCATTTTGTGTGCCTCTTCAACATAGCTAATTTGTCTTTCTGTCCCAAATTTGATGCAATCTACTACATCCTGCAAACAAAAACGTACCTTCACACAACACACATCTGGACCAGTCCCCTGTACATCTCCCACTTCACATCACATCATAAGGAAAAGAAGATATGAGGAAGGACAATGTGAAGAACATGACGGTGAGCTCTCCTGACACTGGATGGAGTATTCCAGGTGAACCTAAACCTCACGTCTCTGCCTCTTAAACCTCAGGGCCTCTGCAGACTCTATGCCAGGAGAGGAATAAGTCAAAGTAAAAACTATATGCCTCCTCACCTTCATTTTCCTCTTTACTTTTGTCTCTGTGGGTGTTGTTCGAGGACAGGGATTCATGATAAAAAATGTATACAGTATCCCACCACCGATAAGTGTAGACTGAGTAACTCACGGTCCAGAATAGCCAATTTTTTCCGTTCTTGGCGAGTCAAAAATCTGGCCTTTTAACGAAACTTTGCACTATGTGAACTTTTCGATTCCATTCAAGTCCCAAGAATATTGTTACTTTTTGTGCTTTAATTAAGCCAACACATTGTTACCCCAAACAGGACAGAATAACGTATGTTGAGTGACCGAAACTAACATTCAAACATTTATTGCAATCAATCTGAACAAAAGTACAAATTGCTTTTTTTGTTAGTGTGCACCTTCTATTATTGGACTTTTACTCATGCCTTTCTCCACTCTGCCTCTTCTTCAACTGGTTGAACATCTTGTCACCTTAGAATTGTCTGAATTAACCCCAATGGTTTGTCCAGTTGGATAACTGGACAAACCTTTCACATGGCCTGTGTTCTATAACCGTTTCTGGCAGCCTGCACGGGCGTGGATTTGACTGGTTTAGTTGAAATCTCTCTTCAGCCTGAATTGAGAATCACAATGTGACTAATTATGTTAAAGGTATAATCCTAACAATGAAAGCCATGCTCTGTTTTAAGTTATCCTGCTTGACGCTTCTTTTTTTAAACATTTTGATTCTAGTCATCACATTTTGAGGAGCCAAGGACCTGGCGTACCTTTTTATTACACACACACACACACACGCATACACATATGGATGGACTTACTGCCAAGGAAATACAGTTGCTCGACAAATATCGACAAACTTTCAAGTGCTATAGAGGGATTGATGCATGTAGAAGGTTCTCTCCTTGTTCTCCTGGAATTCCTGAAAATGGATCTTGTGACTCTTGACTGTGAAACAAAATGCTTTATCTTCCATATTGCTCACCGCATTTGGGACACAAAGGTGAATGAGGAAGGAACTCCTGCTCACCGAATTGGGCCAATTGTGGATCTAGTGGTCATTCACATTACAGGGATTGACTGCATGCTATGGATCTCCTCCTCGCCCAAGAGCAGAAGACTGATGTCAATTCATGGGAGGACTGATGAGCATTAAGAGAACACATTTTCACAACCCATGTCCATGTTATATTCAGAGAGTAGAGCCAGCAGTAGTTCCTCTTTAGGGCTGGTCTTCGGCTTAGCTAATAAAAAGAGGAAATGTTATATCTTAGAAGTCACCCTTTTTTGTAACTCGTTTGTTGCCTTTTTTGTTTTTTTGTTCCCTTAGAATGTAGAGACCATGAAAAGGTTCCCAACACCCCACACACATAAACACACCCACTACACGCACACTAGTATCTTATTTGAAAAAAACAACATTTGAAAGTGTATATGGAAAATATATATATCCATTTTTGGGGTAGGTCGAAGGTGGATTAACTTAGTTCTTTCCATCCATGAGTGTGTATTTGGAGCATGTGTTTTCTGCGCCCTAAATGCCCTTTTGAGGATGAAGGCTACACACTTATTGGACTGAGAACTGATGTAGGCCCCCACAATCTTATGTGTTCACTTGGCCTTCTTTGATCGTCTGTTTCAATCCGTTTTGTTTGAGAGGATAAAAAATGTCACATGAGATTTATATTGTATGAACTACATTGTTGGGTTTTTGTTTGTGATTTTAGCGTCAGCATTTTACTGACATGCCATTGGAAATTGACAATGCATTGAGGGGTTTTGGCTTGATAAAGGGGGGGAACTATTGCAAAAGAAACATACAGCATACAATTATTGTGAAATGTTGGCAATTTATCCAAATAAAATAGTTTGTCATTGGAGTACTTTGTAATCGGTTTTCACCTTGTTTGTCATTATGTAGCTGTTTGTGTAATTTAAATAGATACTTCAATCAATTATAAATAATTGTATATATTGCAAACACAGAATTTGAAACAGGCAAAATGGTGCGGACACGGTCAGGGGGAAGAGCAGACTCCCAGTAGGGCTGTATTTTGCATGTTAACATGTGTCTTTACTGTTTGCATCCTATCGGAGTTATTGCTCCTCCTTGATGGCCTGTCCTTACCCAGAAGCTAGGCAGTGACTAATTAAAAGGGACTGAAATGTACAAGCAGCATCGGCATTGCTCTCAAAACCAAAGTAGAACAAATATAAATTCAAATAATTTATTTACTTGCGAGTAGACAGATTATTGCAAAAGAAGAGTGTGAGGCAACATGTCAGTAGCTCAACAGCATTACATTTGATATTATCATATAACCCAATGACGAGAGCATTGTACTAGCCTCGTGAGACCATCCAGATCACACAAGTTCACATTTGGTTTCTTTCTGCAGATGGTTTCGCATATTGCCAAATGCAAAAGACAATCAGGATAGTCTCACAAGGCTAGTATTGTCCAGCCAGTAACTATATGGTGTTATTTTAAATGGAATATGTAAAAAGGACCATTCTAACACTTGTTAGACAGTGATAGTAGTTTGCGGAAATTAACTTCCAACAATCAATAAAAACTGAAACCATAGAACCCACAATAGCAGAAATGTTATAATAGGACTGGCACATGAATCGTATTCTCATGTTTTCCCAGTTGGTCTGCTTCTGATCAGACCGATGCCTATTCAGTCAAACATGATTTATTCTACTTCATGATCTCCTTCTCCATAGGTCCTCTATTAGTGTTCTGCAGTGTCTTTAGGTAAGGTGTTTCTGTGCTGCCTTCAAGGTGTCCTGGAGGTCTTTATACTGTGCCAGGGAGCAGGCCTCTTCCAGAGGGGCCCAGCGGTAGTCCTGGTGCTCTTCAGACAGAGTCACGGTCGCCTCTGGGTCTCTCAGCTCGGCGAGCCAGTACAACACTTCCTTGGGCTTCCCCCGCACCTCATAACAGAGCTCCTTTGCAAAGTCTTCAACCACCCGAAGATGCTTGGCCTCCAAGCCTGCCTCCTCCTGGGTCTCCCTCAGGGCTGTGGTGAGGTCATCCTCCCCCGGGTCTACGTGACCTGGCCATATCAGAGATAAGAGATGGTTGGAGTGATAGTTGTTTGGTTGATAGTGGTATGGTTTGAACATTTCACATAGGCCCGCCTAATATGTTATATACCTTTAGGTGGGGTCCAGTGGTGTTCTCCGTAGGAGGTTTGCAAGAGAAGGTACTCAATGTTATTTGGAGGAGGTGTAGACCTGGCTAAGCGACGGAACACTATGAAGCCACATGCTCGCACTGCCGCCATCCTGTTAGAACATAAAAGCTCAAGTCAATAATTATGTCTGTATGCCTGTAGGTGCCAATACTTTATCTGACAATATAATAAGTAAATACTGGATTAATTTATCAAAAAGGTTAATGACAAGTATGTATTTCGAAGAGTTTTTGACGAGTATAGTATCGTCACGTAGTGTCGTTTAATTAAACGATAGGCACACTAAAAGCATACTCCAAAAGAGACTGATCCAGATCAATGTTACCTCCTCAAAAAGAGCAAACTAAAAAGACAGATGAATCCAGGCACATGGATTCAGATGACACCAGTATTGTTAACACCGGATAGTGCTTGTCTGAATGACGCAAAGATATATGCTACTTTTATAAAGCATCTCCTTTTATTTGTATAAATTATGTTTATATTATACAAAGGCTTATAACTTACAATGATTTATTTTGATACGGCTCTGTTTTTACTGCGGTTTAGGTTCTTTGCGTTACTGACCAACGCTTCAGTCAGCTTCCGAAAGCTGATTGGTTGGAAGAAACTAGGGGGTAACAGAGAAATAATTCCGGCTCGCAAAGCAAACTAAAATATTGGGTCCACTTTTCTCTTGCATAATAATGGTATATGTGATATAGTAAAGTATAGTATTAATAGCGTTATAGGAATGGTATTGAATAAGGATAAGAAATATGACCATTTATGTGTGTTGATTACCAATTGAAAGCGCATGGAAATTCATGTGTTAAATCCATAGACTGAATTGAATTGTGGATTATGACGAATCAACAAATTTTTGTTGGACGGTTTGCGAGCCTCTGGCAGAAAGTGATAAGACATTTACGCAGTATAGTCAACGTAGTATACCTACCTGGGGGTTACAGATAACGATGAACTCAGTGTTTGGCCTCCTTCCCCAAATGCTGTCAGAGCTCTTGTTAGCCTTTGGTGAGGAAACTGCTTTGCTGAGTGCCAAGGTAAAGAAACCAAACTTTTGAAAACAGGAAATAATTGACACAGAAAGGAAATTGTTACTACAGTACTAGGCAAGAAAGTGTCAGTGGAAGAGCATTATTATACAGTAGGCCTACCATGACTCTTACATTTCTGGAGTAGTTCTTACATAGTATGTTACTCTCTAGTTTAGCTTGAGGCAACTCCAAATGGTGTTCCTGATGTTCAAAAGTTCATTACTCTTTCTGGTACATACCACTTTGGTATGTATTTGTTTATATACATTACAGATATGGTTATGATATGATATGGTTTACAGCATTGAGATATTTTGGGTTCAACATCACTTTATTTTTATCCATAGTTTGCTCTGATTTTGTGATCACTAGAAGCACAATACTTGTGTTGGAAAAGCGGACAGATATACAGCCGTATCTCCTGGCATCATCTCTGTCACACTATGTTAAGATGATGTAACAAATGGTTTCTCTGTCGGTACGCAGAACTTGGGTACTGACCGAGAACTAGGATAAATGTATGCTTCTTAGGTTTTTGGTCGAATACAAATATATTTCCTAAAAAATTAGGCTGGGTACGATTATTTGTTATGAACTTATCAACAACGTATAATAATAAAAATGAACAGGGTCTGTCAATAATGCAATATTCTCAATGAGCCTGAGAACAGGCAAACCTTGGATACCTTTAAGAAAGAAAAGTTGTGCTCTAGCAGTGCTTTGAAATAATATAACACATTTATAATCATATATATATATATATATATATATATATGTATGTGTTTGATTGCTGCCTGTTTTTTGGAGAATTGTCTCGTGCCATGGAAGGGAAGAAGGATGCCAGAGGAGAGGCCCACTTCGTGGGGATGAGAGAGGAGTTGATTGAGGCCAAACGCTCCGTCAGAACACTAGAGGGAAGAGATGTGTTGGTCATCTACCACCTGGAAACTTTCTATGCTATTGACTCTTACTGTTATCGTGAGTAACTTTTGGAACCACGTTTGAAAAAGATCAGGCTCATCTGCTTTTAGTTGTAGATGGGGGGGGGAGTGAAGAAAACAGTTATTAATTAATTGTGTGTGTGAGCGTTTGTAAGTGTGTGCCAGTGTGGCTGCAATGTGTGCAATAGGTTGTGTATGCTTGCGTGTGTGTGCGTGGCTGCGTGCGTGTGGGTGCTTGTGTGTGCATGTGTTTGTAAGTGTGTGTGTGTGTGTGTAACTCTTCAAAAATGCTGCCGCTGGGATAGGCGGTGTGTGGGCTTTGAATACCTTGTGTGACTGCTTGCAGTCCTAGTCAATTAATTGTCATCATTCATTCTTATAATTTGTCACTTACAATCCAAAAACCCAAAACCCAAAACCCAAGACCATAACCTTTACCTGCTTTTTGTGCCTTACAAGCATCCAAAATACCATGGCTTAATATATGATCTTATTGTTTATCACTGATAACCTCAAAAACCTTGTTATCTATGGCTGGGTGTGTCTAACAGTCGTAAGGTGCATTCAGTCAGCAAAATGTTAAGATCCTCAAGAAAGGTTTGCTTACTTTGCAATTCAGTGATTATTGTGTCCCATTTCAAACAGATGAGGCAGGAGCTCTGCAGACTGGTGACATTGAGGTAAGAGTTCCCATAGATTTGTGTACTTGTGTACTTTATACAATTTTTAACTCTTTTTTCCCTTTAATCTATCCAGTGGACATTTTAAGCTAAATCCCCACAATAGGGGGGAGTTAAACTTGTTAATAAAGTAACATTTCTTTGCACGCCCAAGTTAGAAATGCAAAGCACTCACACAATTCAGTTGCAACATCCCCAGGTATAATACATTTTGAAAGAGAATTTCCTTAAAGAGGATGTTGTTTGTTGTAACCTTCTTGCAGGAATTGGGCGGCAAACTGTGCATTATATGTCCAAACCACAAGTACAAGATAACGTTGGCTGAAGGGGAGGGGTTATACAAGTACACCGACCCCAAGGAGAAATCCCCTGTTGCCATGTGGCTCTCTAAAGGCCCGAAGCAGAGAGTCCACTCGATCACCGAGGCCAACGGGGAGGTCTACGTCAAGCTGTCAGAAGACCCTCAATGGCGGGAGTCAGACTTCTACCAGGGAGAGAGGGGCAAGGTGCAGAGGGCCAACGTCGAGGAGGCCAAAGCAGCCAAAGCAGCTAAAGCCTTACAGGAGAAGAAATCCTGATAGTATGGAGGAAGCAATGTTTAGGCAATACCGATGTTTCTAATTGGTATCTGTAGACGGCATGACAATGGTTGACATTACTGGCTGGTATTAACTCATTAATATTGCAGGGAAGAAAACAGATTAATCAATTGTCTATGTGCTCCCATGCAGCTATGTTTGTATTGAAAGTAATCAATAGTGATCATGATGGATAAATAACCAATGTCATTAGGTGCCTTTAGTAGCTTCTGAGTATCGTATTGGTCAAGACATTCCATATTGGTTCATCCCTACTTGATAGTGATGCTGTGGATCTGGGATTTGATGATATTGGACATTGTGTATTCTTTAATAAATGAAGTGAATGTTGACCTGTATCTTTTCCCAGTAAAATGTTCTGTTCTGCTTAAGACATCTGCAGTTGAAAAAGTCTAGGAGCCTCGGGGTGTTGCTAAATGCATGGGATATGGATGCACTGCCGCAGCCAGAGGAATACCAATATCCCTCATGCATAATGCATTTCCCTCACCATAAATAATTATGTCTAGGATGCTCACAATCCACACAGCCATAGAAGTCTCCTTGTCATTTGATGAAAGTAAAGGAAATTGGGCCATCTTGTAATATAATTTGACTTATCGATGAGCTGGCAAAAAGAAAGCAGAGATTGTGTTCCGGCTCTCCGGCGCCCATGGGCTGCAACAGGCCTGCAGAGGCCCTGTTCACGAGGCAGGTACTGCGCTTTTCTCTGGTATTCTCTGAACACAAACAAACCATTTGACATGTAAAACACTATGCACACACACGCACCAGACCTAGGGCTACGGCTGAACGAGGAACATTAAGAATAACAAAGTTGACTTGCAGGACAAAACCAACCTGCGAAGGGGTGGGTTAGATCAGCCACCAGATGGACGTTTTGCATGTGGTCAGACGGAGGGAGTCAGCGAGTAGACACAACAGCAGGTGGAGTAATGCAGGACGCTGCTTGCTCCTGTGTTCATGTATTCCCATTATGGCCTCAGCATGTAAGGTAGCGCAGCACAAACAGCTGTTGACGGGCCGTTTGGCCCCGGATGACTGTGCGTCGTTCATAATTCATGGCCGTTAAGGGCCGGGCGGGACTCTGAACAGACATTTAAAGCACAACTCCACATGCCTTCAAATCATACCTGGTCTGCAAGCCAAGTAGGTACACTGACCTTTCAAGACATAATTGAATACAGGCCTATAAATTACCTCATGGGACATCAAGCACAAATATTGTTTGACCCCAGATACTAAATGATCCACATATTCAAACTGGTTCTGCACTTCTCTGTAATTACTTTGCAGTAGGGAACTGAATTGTCTGAACTGGCCTGAATTATTGTGTGAAGGCATGGCATCTGAAGTCTCCTTTGCCATTGTCAGGCAGTCTTATTTTACAACAAGCAGTCAGTCCAGTCCCTTTAATTCGGAGTCAACAAACAATGACAAGGAGTTTACAGCAATTGGCTACATTTGTATGGAGCAGTAAAATAGCTGGATTTATTCGATGTCGAGTCGCTCCAAAGGGGTAGCTTACAATAACGTAGTTTTTTCCCGATGGCACTGGTGTTTGTGTGCGTGTGTGTGTTTGTGCGCGCTTGTTTGTGTGCGTGCGTGCGTGCGTGCGTGCGTGTGTGTGTGTGTGTGTGCTTGTGTGTGTATGTGCTGAGTCAGGCGCGAGCCCTCTCCTTAGGGTGCTCTGCTCTCTGCTCTGTCTGTCTCTCAGTCCCATTTCTCCCTCGCTGCCTCGCTCTCCGAGCCTGATTATTTATTACTTATTACACTTTGCCAGAAATACTTACAGGGGGAGGGGGGGGGGGGCTTCATTCTTCTACGGAATAACCCTTGGCATGGACTGGGACATCGAGGTGCAAGGATATTTGGTTCAGCGTCGTTTCTGTTTTCTTTAAGCGAATGACAACTTGTTTCTGTGTAGCATAGTGACCGCCTGATGTTATTAACCGGCTGAAACGAAGCGCGGTGGACAGCAGACTCGCCAGGCGGCGGTCCGGTGCGCATCTGCGGTCAGGACATATTTTTTGGGGGTCTTTCTTCTCCAAAAGGTTCGCTTTAATGATTCGAAAGAGAGGCACACATGCGAGTGAGCTGCGAAACTCTCCGGCCGTGATTCAACGAGCACATGCCACAGATGAGAGGGATTAAGAAAGCAAGCGGAACCGCGACTCATTGCGGAAAAGCCTTTGACTGCAGACTCATGTGAAAACGCACCGTGGAGAACGTGCTCCGCGGCGTAGAGCCGAGAGAAAACCCCACAATGTAAGTTGCTTTAAGATAATGGATGGATAATCTCATTCAGATGTATCTTCATACACGCGGTTTTCCCCCGAATATATTAATATAATAATGCAATAACAATGCAATAATCATGCAATAATACTAATTATTATAATTGCAAAATGTATGTTTTATTCATTATCATATTACTTATTATAATTTGTGTTGTAATTATCAATTATAATCAAATGCGGTGAAGTGTAAC
>NC_082394.1:10566664-10620921 GCF_031168955.1 Gadus macrocephalus
TCTGCTGTCTCAACCTGGCAGGGATTTTATTATGGTCACGCCTCAATGCTGTATGAGGCGTTTGTCCTTTAGCTTGTCCTCAACATAATGATAATGATCTACTGACAATTTGATCGCTGGTCATCCTGCCGGGTTCTAATGCATATTTGTGGGGATAACAAGCCGGGTGCAAGCATCACCTTCATCTATTTATGAGGATATTACAAGCCCCCGCACACACAGCCATTCACAAACACATAGGCACACAATCACAGACAGACCGAGAGTTCAATAAACACCAAAGTGCAGGTTTATGAGTAACGGGCCCGCCTCCTGTGGCCCTGCTGTTCAACGTCAGCTCTACTTAACCTGACAAACGTCTATCCGGCTGCCGCTGGCACCAAACAACACAGACCCCTTTATGAACCCCGTGAGCAAGCAAACCCAGTAGCAATGTATTTTAATCTTTCCTGCAAGAGATAGAGATCTGCAAGGGCAGCCGAGCTGATCACCCTGCTGCACGGGGAGAAATGTTTTGGTGTGAGAGAGAGAGGGTGGAGGGAACGGACATTGGCGAGGTGAGGTGAGGGACGCAGGGGCCGTCTCTATTGTGTTTCTGCCGGCTATGAGCTTTTCCTAGTTTCCCGGATTCCCCTGTGATGAGCGTTGAGGACTGACGGATGATCGCTCGACCATTTCCTGCTGACGGATTTAGAGCACCCAGGGGCGGCGCCAGTGGGAGCAGAGGATGCTCTATAACGTAGCGCTAATGTGGCCATTAAAGCTCACACGCCGAGCCATACCCTCACATAGCGCGCAATGCACAGAGTCATGATGTCAGAGCGATGCCCAGGCACAGTCTATCAGGTCTTGGACAATTTATTCCAGGTTTCTGACCTCCCCGCCTCTCTCTTTTACACACACATAAACACACACACAAACACTCATACATACACCTCCCCAAACAGACACAACACACACACACACACACACACACACACACACACACACACACACACACACACACACACACACACACACACACATAATGTACACACACATTCAGTCTTCTGTGTGTGTGTACGCAAAAAATCTTCAAAGCCTGATCCTGAGGATGCTGAGCACCTGAGGCTGTATAAGTCTCGCTCTCTCTTCTTTCTCTGATCTCTCCTCTCTCTCTCTCTCTCGATCTCTCTCTCTCTCTCTCTCTCTCTCTCTCTCCTCTCTCTCTCTCTCTAGCTCCCTCTCTCGGCTCCTGCCATCCTCAGGCTGCCTCTTCCTCTTGTGCAATCTCTTCCATAGCGGAATTCCTCTCGGGCTTAATCGCTCTAATTTTCCCCTTGCGTTGGTCAGCCCTGGATGTACCGGTGCATACGAAACCTCTCAATGAACGCACGGCTTGCCGCGCACCATTTCAGTACTTTACCGCTTAAGGCGGAGCCAGATTAATCAAGCTTTTTTGCTGAATCTGAGGGTGATTCTTCGCCTTGCCATTATCGTCATTGTCTTACCCAACCCATGTCAAACAGGTCGTGCGGAATTAATGGCCCATACCGGAGATAGCGAATGGGTATTGTTTCAACTTCAGTCAGGTCCCATTTGGGAATGTTTAACCGCCTTCATCGCTGAAGGCTTTTTTCATTGTTTTGGTTTTGGTGTACACGATAAGGACCTTGTTGCACACAATAGGAGATTTGATCTCAGGTTATCAGCATCATCCTCAGCAACAATGACAGGAGCTCTCTACCCCTCATGACGATCTTTGTCCTGGTCTCGTTCATGGGGTTTAAGCATTACCAACGCAAGACTCTTGCCTGCTTAAACCAGGGCAGCCTTACTTAAAAAGTGGTTCCTTGATGCAACTTGATGAAATGCTTTGAAACAGAATAGTATTCCGGCCCCCCTCGTCTTTGAACGAGCTAGAACACAAGATGAGGCTGAGGCAGCTGTCCCACTGACAGAATAATAAGTCAATGGTCGAAGCTGGGACTGAAACGGATGCAGATCAATGCAACGGTCTGGCCTCGTACGTTTGGCTCCTTCTTCTCTGCCCGACTCAATGATTCCCTGTTGTATGTTGTTGTGTAGTGCATTTTATTGTCTGCTGCGGCTGTCTTGGCCGGGGTTTATCTTCTAAAAGAGTTGTTGAATCTCAATGAGAACAACCTGGTTAAATAAAAGGTTAAAACTGAGAGAACATATGAAAAGTACCCCTTATACATGTGTAACCCTCTTCTCCTCCTCTTCCTCCTTCTTGTCCTCCGCCCTCCTACCATCTTCTCCTCCTCTTCCTCCTTACTGTCCTCCTCCTCTCTCTCCTCCTCCTCCTCCTCTTCCTTCCTGTGGCCCCCAGACGAGGGCCCCCCCTGTACTTGTCCCCTGTGTGCCTCGACTGGAGCAGCTGTGTGCCCCACAGCGAGGGCCTCCAGTTGTCCCGGACCTGGGGGCCACCTACCTGGAGTTGCCCTCACTCAACCACGTCTTTGTGGGACGCTACTTTGGCAGTGTGGTGGGTGATGCTCTTATTCTGGGCCTCCTTGTGATGCCCAAACACACTGGACCATCTCCCATTTGATGTCAGCATAATGACCTAGTGAAAATATCAAGGGGACATATTATACTACCAGGTGTGGTTGTGATAAATAAGATAGATGAGCAACGTTTACTAAAGTCCACTGGTTAGGCTGGTAGCACACATCTAGGCGGACACGCCCACTTGTGATGTCAGAAGAGGCAGATTTTCAAAACAGCTTGTAATGGCTAATCACACTCACATCTTGGTGGTATAATATGTTACCTTTAAGTGATTAAGGTGCAAATTATTGATAACGAGGCTGAAGCTCCAGACCTGGGTAACCAGATGAAGGTAGATCTGATTAAAATGTAAGCTATCAGATTGTGAACATGTGAATCATTTCAATAGGTAGGAATTGCTCTTCTTTAAATGCTACAGTTCCTGAGCCTGGCGTAATACACAGGACACGTAATTATTGTTTATTCCCGCAGAAACTTTGCACTGGTGACTCGTGCTCAATGGTCGTCAGCATTAAATAAACAAAGAGGCATCGATATTTACATAACAACAGTAAATAACGTTGAACACTGTAACGGCAAAGCTTGTTGGTTGCTCCTCAAACTAACCAAGTCTGTATTCTCCTATGTTTGATTCGTCCCCAGCTGGAGTTCTTCATGATCCAGTGTCTGAAGCAGAAAGCCAAAGAGAGACCAGATAAGAGGCGTGTCAATAAAGTGAATGAACCCACAGCCTCCTCACTTGGAACAACCAGGTCAGAGGTCAATATGGTGCTCCCTCTACTCTGAGATACAGCTCTACACACAATGTTTCTATGCTTGCGCATTAAGACATAATAGTCTCCCACAGGACGTATTTCTGAGGGTATTATTATTTGTTGATATTGAGTTTGAAGAGCTATGAAATGAGTGATGAAACGGGTGAAATATATGAACTTGGCTGAACTTGATCATTTCATTTGGAACGGCAAAGCAACGGCAAAATATACCGGTATACCTCTTAGGTCTAAATTATAAATCTTTCTCTGATGATAAAATGATAACTATAAAACGATGAAACTATAAAAGGATAAACCTTTATGAAGCAGGGGAGTGCTTTCGCTGAGACTGGCTATTTCTCGCCTGCTCGTTTCCTCTCTGCATGCACACTGTTAGACCCATTCACCCCATGACGCCACCCACCATTTTGACATTTTCCCAGCCAGTCTAAAATCGACCAGAGTAACGGCCCGCTTCGCTCTCAGTGATTTGCTCAAGGGCATATCCCTGCCATTTCTGGCAGAGGGAAGGGGGGGGGGGAGGGGAGCGAGGAGAGGCAGAGGCGTCTAGCGCACGTCTCTCTCGTTCAAATTGTTGTTCCTCAAACAAATGGTCATTTGAATTACGGTTTGACCTTCCCCCTCGCGCTGGTCTCTAATCCGCTCCCCAGCCGCCGTACCCTCTGCCCGCGCCGTCGAAGGAGAGCCCCCATGGGTCCCTGTTCCTAAATCACAAAATAGGTTAATCTGTTTGCGTTCTCGAGGTGCTGTAATATCGATCCGTCCACTGAGTCTATCTCAGCCCGGAAACCGTGACCCTGAACATCACAGAGGGCAGTGCGCTGGCAGCAACGGCTTCTTCGTCTCCATTTGTAGGTCTCACTCCATTGTAGGCTTGTATGAGATGCGGTGCTCCGGAGCCAGCCCTGAATATATATGGCAATGGTTCAGCGACACGCTTTAGGGACCGTTAAAAAGGAGATGAGGTCTGCTGCGGGGCTATTATTTACATGGCCATTACCTGTAAGACCTCCTCACTCCGGGCCTGCCGAAGCACCTCGCTTCATGCATCATTATGTACTTAACTCCTTGTCTTTGTCTCACACCTCTACATATCTTTATCCGGCTCGTCCCTCCACCTCTGGTTTTCCAAGGGTTGTCGTCCCCTTCTCCTCTCACATCCACAGCCCCCGTTCGGTTCCTCCTTGTTGGCTAGACATCACAGTATTCCTTGTTCCACGACTCATTATTCTCACGCCGTCTATGTCTCCGCATCCATCCGTCCTCTCCTCCTTCTTAACGGTCACCATTGGAGGGGATGAGGTGTTGTGCCATTGATTGTTCCAGAACGACGCTCCATCTCTCTAAACCTCCCCTCTCGCCCGCCCACTCCCTCTCCCCGCTCCTTCCCTTTTTGTACCCCGACGCCTTCCTTCCTTCCGACGACCCCCCCCCCACACCTCCCTCCTGCGGTGCAGCCCGCCTCCCTCCGATCCGGGTGGAGGAGTCCAGCTTCTCCCAGGACATGCAGTGGCTGCTGGAGCGCGGCGTGCAGTTCGCTGACGTGGCCTTCTTCGCCGGGGATTCTGGGAAGGAGCTGGGCTGGGCGCACGCGGCGGTACTGTGCGCCGTGAGCCCCTACTTCAGACAGCTGCTTCTGGGACCCAAGTCCAGGTCGGGGCCACTGTTTGAAAAGCCTTCAGTCGTGAATCATAGCGCTTTAGCCACCCCCCCCCCCCCCCCCCTGTCTGAAGGGTGATGAAGCGATAAAGTTTTATTGAATTGTATAAAGAGCACTTAGGGTGACTTTGGTGTCTGGCACTTCTAGGGAACGACCCCAGTCGAGGTGTATTTGTCGAGAGCGAGACGGTGGCCCCCACTCTCTGCTTTCAACGTGGGACGGCGGGATTATTGACGATATGCCGCGGCCAGACGGGCACACGGTGGGACGCCTCTCTCGCCTGGTGGTAAAGGACCCTCTGCTGTGCCTGTGCCTGTGGGAGACCCTCATGTTCCTTTACAGAGGTGAGGCACACACACACAGCCCACTTAGAAACCCACTGAAGGCTAGAGGTTCAGCTGAGGCTTCGCTGAAACAAGAATACATATTGCCAAGAAATCAATAGTCAACAGAAGTGGAGTCCTATGACTCAAGCCTTTACTCAACATTGCATATGACGGCAGCACAGAGAGCATAAAGAGGCGACAGTAAATCAGGCATTTATACTGTGTGAGTACAATCGTAGCATATGGGCGATGCGGGCCACTTACACGTCTAAACAGCCAGAACCAGCCGGCCCCATTAACCTGCACGCTCTCTCCACTACCTGCCTCCTAAGTAAATTGGCCCTGCCATCAGTCTCTGTATTACTCTACAGTTTGTCTCAGAAATCAGAGTAATTCATAATCTAAAGTCCAGAGGAAATATGGGGGAACAGGGCATTTTCCTTTCTTTCGCTTTGTATTTGTTTCGACTAACCATGTTGCTGGAGGCTGCAAAACCAAACTCGGCCAGCACTAATAAACAGTATGTGTGTCTGTAAAGGAGTTCAAATCAACACTGTGTGGATTGGCCGATAGAGCATTACACTCCCCTTCAGCCACTCACATGAATGAGTTTCTCTCCGGTAGAATATCTCCAACGAAACAGAAAACAAGGCCTAACTCCGCCCCTTCCAGTTCCTGATTCCCGACCCAGGCTCTGTGCTGCCTCCTCCAGAAGTTCTGCTATCAGATAGTAGGACTGCTTGAGTGAGATGACTCTAGTACACATGATAGCACTCAACACGTTTACACGGTTTTGACGTAGTTTGCTGGAGTCACCGCCTAACTGATCACCTAGAAGCGTGTATCTTTCCCAAATTGTATGTCATTAAAATTGCAAGGCTTGCAAGCTACAATCCTAAAGGCATAAGGGGAGGCAGCGATTTCCCCCTAATTGTGATGGTTCTTGCTGTTGCTATTACTAATGTGATAAGAGTCTTCGGTTTGTGCATAGTAGCTTTTGAGGCAGCAATTTTTCTTTTTCTTTAGGTGATGAATTCGTTTTTTATGTAGCTTGAGTTATTGAGCGATATAAGTGATATATGGTGTAAGGTAGGCAAGGTGAGGGACTTCTTGGCTGGTTTCAGTGATGCATTTTGTATGTGTGTGCTAGTGTGTGTTAGTGTGTATGAATGCAATAAGTTTGTGTTAGTAAAAATTATGTTTTGATTTGAGAGACAGGGAAGGAGGAGAGGAATTTCGAGGTGATGTGTGGCAACAGTCCCAGGTTGGATTCCCGCCCAGGGGGAAATAAAAGTTGCATGAGGCAGGTCATAAACCCCAGTGTGTGTAAGGTGTGAAAGGTTTGCTTGTTGTTTGTCCCCAAGGCTAGCATGTACAGCATTGAAGTCTTAGTTTCAGAGTGTGGAAATGCCAGCTGCTCTTTTTTTTTACTGTTTTACTGTTCAGGAAGTCTGTGCATGTCCTGGCTTTTTAAATACCGGGCGCCTGCCATAGTGTTGTGTCTGTACGATGCCACATAACCTCTTGACTGTTTAACGCCCGGTTGTCAGGTGCTTGGTTTAACAAGGGATTGCAAATATTAATCGTTTTGTCACACTGTCATCTTCAATGCGTCTACAGTATCGCTGCTTTTGCAGTATTCCTGGATTGAGTTCCTACCCCAGGGCGGTATCTGGATTGGTTCAGATTTAATCCTTTTAAGAAACTAGCTTGTGGGAGCGGAAATGGATTATCCATCATGAGCTAGTTTTGAAGTAAACATTTGTAAAAGTAATAAATTACCATTTTGTTAATGGTGTTAAAATTGACTTTATGCTTGGCCTTTGCGATTTTTTATGCATGGACACGGCCCATGAAACAGAATCATGTTATATTTTATCTCTGACAAAGTGCTTTAGTCTCTGAATAGCCTCAATTCATCACCGTAGAAACGGTTGTTCTGAGCTACATCTGCAATGACACATCCAGGGGGATAGAAGAGAGACGCTTAGATCTCATGCGTCAGAAGAAGCTCGGTGTGATTTAAATATCACAACTAATGTTTCCCGTGGATGGAACGCAGTCTACTTCCTTTGGTGACATGTCCTCTGGTTTATTCTGCATAAGAGGCACAACATGAATATGAAATGTGCCGCAACTCACAATAGCATTCTGCTACATTTCAGGTTGAATAACCGTGTGTTGCGACTCGAAGGACCTCTGAGCATTTATTTTGATCTGGCATTGTTTTTCTCTACAATGCACACAAATGAAGATGCACTAGCACTAGGAAACAATAATTTAGACAATATTGCCATCTGTTGGCTTTTATCCAGGACCTTCTTTTGTTCATTAACAATTGCTTGTCTATGGCATGCTTATTAAAAGTGTTGTAAAAGGAAATCGATTCACCAGGTAGTAGATGCCTTAAGGTAGATATTAAAGTCATCCCAAAAGGTAAATAACACACCTCTGCAAAGATAGCATGTTGGTATGTGGGCCTCTGTGTACACCGTACGTCATTTTACCAATTATCATAGCTATGCAAAATAGTTAAGGGAATTCTTATTGGGATTTATATCCAGCCTAAGCTGAGAGACTGCAGTGCTGTGCTGTACTCTGTTTTGCATGCCAGCCCTTCATTACGGTCTGTGTTTCATGTTCGGTCCGTATTGTGAAGGACCCTAGTGACATCACACACACAAACACTCACATACACAAATATAACAAATAATGTACACACGCATGCAGTATACACACAATAATTTAAATAATATAGCGTAATATAGTGTTAATGTGCAACACAAGAGATGGGACAACATAAGAAAGACAAACTGCAGTGTCCGCATGTGGCAGGGAGTGTGTGAGGCATGATGTGTGTGAATACGTGTGTGTGGCAATGTGTGTGTGCATTTGTCAGAGTGATTGCATGAATAAAAAGAAGGGAGAGAGAGAGTTGTTTGAGAGAATATAAAGAACCTGGTGAGGCCACACACATGCTGAGTGGCGTGCACACATGTGTGTGCAGGCGTGTGTGCGCTCGGAGCATTGAGTACAATGAGAAGGCGAGGCACATAGAAAGCTTGTGGAGAGAATAGGAGCGAGGGATGTGAGATTGAGGAGAGGGGGCTAGGGGGGTGGGAGGAGTTTAAAGAAGAAGGAAAGAAAAAAAAATAGCTTGCGTTTCCATGAGATAAGCAGAGCAAGAGAGAGCTGTGTGTGTGTGGGTGTGTGTGTGTGTGTGTGTGTGTGTGTGTGTGTGTGTGTGTGCATTATTTTTGTATGTTCAATGCTTAATGGAGTATAACTGTCTTCCTCACTCTCTGATCATTGAATTAGTGTGTAAGTCTGACCGTTTCTGTCATGCTGTTCTGTACTGCACTGTACAGTGCGGGGAATTGAAATATGAGTGGAAATTGTTTTCCAATTTCATTTTGAATGACTCTTCGTTCCCGGTGTAGCAGGGCAATGGAGACATCGTTGTTCCCTGCCAACACGATCCATCCCTCACAGGGAATCTGTGGACAAGAGCTGCTTGTCATTCAAGGCAGATTTTACAGGGTGCGTGTTTGTTTGCTCTAGGTCTGTCTCCATGGCATACCGATGGATTATTCAGGAGAGACGGTTTCTCTGTGTCATGTTCAGGGCAGGACGGGTTCTGCCCCGTGAACAGAACAGTGGTCATGTGATGTTAGACTGACAAGAGTTGTTTGAGTGAAGATAATTAAATGCATTCTTAGAGCGCTTTTCAAGACACCCAAAGTGCTTTCCATTAGTGAGGGAGTGTGTGTGGGATCTTAATCTGATGAGTTTGATTGTTGATTGTGTTCATGGCATCACATACTATCTAACATTTCAGGTTCATCCCCAGCCCTGTTGTTGAATTCCTCATCTCAGCCAACCATACAGTGAGCATCCTGCATCTTAGCAACCAAACACGACATATGTTCCCCGGTAGCAGCCTAGCCAAACTCCCCTCTTACCTGCATCTCTCTGTCTCTCTCTGTCTGTCTGTCTGGCTGTCTCTCTGTCTGTCTTTCTGTCTCCCTCTCTCTTTCTCTCTCTCTTTCTCTGTGTGCGTGTCTCTCTCTTTCCCTCTCTCTCTCTTTCCCTCTCTCCCTCTCTCTCTCTCTCTCTCTCTCTCTCTCTCTCTCTGTCTCTCTGTCTCTCTGTCTCTATCTCTCTCTCTCTCTCTCTCTCTCTCTCTCTCTCTCTCTCTCTCTCTCTCTCTCTCTCTCTCTCTCTCTCTCTCTCTCTCTCTCTCTCTCTCTCTCTCTCTCTCTCTCTCTCTCCCTCCCTCCCTCCCTCTTGCTCTCTCCCCCCTCAAACCACATGCAGCCCTTTTGAAGAGCTAATAAGCCGAGTGCTGCACATCCGCCTCTGTGCTCCCCACAGCTGTCTGTGTTACGGGTGGATGATACTGAAGCGCTCCGCCCCTCAATCAGGCTGAAGGGCTGTGCCAGGTTATTTAAAGGAGCGCGCCCAACCAGAGTGCATCATGTAGGGTGGATGTTGTCTCGCTGCCACAGAGATGGCGACATATCATAACTTATTTCAGGACTTTTATATTTTCCCCTTTCTTCTATTTTGGTCTGTATGGGTTGATGGTTAGAGAAGTTGATTTGTGGCTGGCTGCATATAATGTGGTTGGTTTCTGTGAATGCTTGTTTGTGTGTGTATGTCGCTATCTTTGGTGATAATGTGCGTCTACAGCAGATGACTAAGTACCATCGCTTCACAGGAACAAGTCGAAGGCTGAGGGTTATCTGTTTCAATTTCTAACAGAAAAGTAGTTGTAAAGGGTTATTCCCACTGTGTTGGCCTCTGAAAATGGGCAAATGCATATCGGCCGGAAGATACACCACAAATCATTTAACGCTTAAACACTTAAACAAAGCTAAGTTCGGATGAATGGGATTATTGTTATTTATAGGTTCTGTTTTTTCACAAATAGGATCATAACAATGTGAGTGTGTGTGTGTGTGTGTGTGTGTGTGAACTGAAGGAGGCTATTGCAGGTTGACGGTATGGATGTGTATGTGTATCTAATGTGAGGGTGTGCTGGGTGCAGGAGCGTGGGAATGGGACCACCTCCAGGAGGCCCTGGTGGAGAAGCTGAAGAACACCCTGGCTGTGGCACAGCTCATGGAGCGCATCCGCTCCTTCGTTGGCATGGACAAGGTGATAACTCACACACACATATACACCTATACACACTCACACACACACACACACACACACACACACACACACACACACACACACACACACACACATATATACACACACACAACACATGTACACACATACACGTTCACACACACACACACACACACACACACACACACACACACACACACACACACACACACACACACACACATGTAAAATATACGTACTCACACACACACACACACAAGCAAACACACACACACACACACACACACACACACACACACACACACACACACACACACACACACACACACACACACACACATATACACACACTAACACACACACACACACACACAAGCAAACACACACACACACACACACACACACACACACACACACACACACACACACACACACACACACACACACACAAAAACACACACACACACACACACACACACACACACACACACACACACACACACACACACACACACACACACGCACACACACACACAGTATACACGTTGTGGGACTGCTTAATTTATTTAGCAGTCCGTAATGCAATTCTTATTTGATCTTTTTGAGAGATAGTGTTACTATTTATGTGTTCAACGAAACACATAAATAGTACAACAAAATGTAAGGCGTTTTTGCTTTACAACGAAACGCCTTACATTTTAGAGTTTAATCACACATTTTGGCTATTTAAACCCACCATGCGCGTCTCATCTCATTATCCAATAAGCAACAATAATGAAACTGTAATTAACACAATTAGTTGCCCCTTATCCCATGTCAGCCACTGTGAGACTAAGCATAGCACAAATAATTAAATAAGCAGTTAGAGGCATATGTAGAGGGCAGAAGACCATGTTAAACAGCAAGCACTGTGATCTGTTTCCAATGCCAGGACCAGCTGTGTGAATTGTGTATGTGTATGTGCGTGCCAACATGAGTGCCTACTATTACCACAGTTAGAGGAAGGATTTGAGACCTGACAGGTCTGTGGTACCAGGCACGTTACGCTACACCATGGCTTCCCATCTGGATGAAGGAGGTCTATTCACCTCCAGCAGTGGTCAGCACAGATCAAACCCACAGGCAGCTAGGCTAGGCTAATGCAGAGCGACTCGTTCAGCTTCCCTGGATACGTGTACAGTGCAAGGTGCTCCCAGTCAAATGCGTTCTCTGTATGTCTTCTATACAAAGCGAGGGATATTTCAAACGCTTTCTAAAGCTGGTATGTGTATATCGAACACTCCCTGGGCACCACTGCTACCAACACTGTGCTGTTAGAATATAGTCAATTGTTGTTGTTTTTCAGTCGAAAGAGAAAAGTCAAGTATCGACGATGGGGTTCTGTGGCAACACACGCGAGTGGCTGATGAAACGCTTGCCTGTCTCCCACAACCAATAGACCAATCACAAATAGTCACATTTTAAAACACGGTGCAGAGCCTTTGTATGGATTATTATTATTTTGCGTAAGACATTCTTCTCAAGGGCCAATATGTGTCAGGAAGTCTTTCAATTGGCTGTTCAGTTCCCAGCCTTAGCATCAGATCCATAGCGGCTGTGCTTGGCAATTCAGCTCAGATGGCCGTGACTTGTGTGAAGCAGGGTTGGCCGACAGCCTATTAATATTCAATAGGTGAGCGAAGACCAATGCATAGAATTAGAATTTTGAGTCTTAGCAGCCGTGGCAACTGTAGAGTAGAATCTCCTCCATGTCTCTGAAGATATATAGGGGTGGATGAGTTCCTTTGCGCTAGAGATGTATGTGTGTGTGTTTCTTATTCTTGTCTTCCTTCTGTGTATGTGACTGTGTGTGTGTGTGGCTATGTGTGTGCGTGGCTGTGTGTGTGTGTGTGTGTGTGTGTGTGTGTGTGTGTGTGTGTGTGTGTGTGTGTGTGTGTGTGTGTGTGTGTGTGTGTGTGTGAGACTGTGTGTGTGTGTGTGTGGCTATGTGTGTGTGTCTGTGTGTGTGTGTGTGTGTGTGTGTGTGTGTGTGTGTGTGTGTGTGTGTGTGTGTGTGTGTGTGTGTGTGTGTGTGTGTGGGGCCGTGTATGGTTGTGTGTGTGTGTGTGTGTGTGTGTGTGTGTGTGTGTGTGTGGGGGGCCGTGTATGGTTGTGTGTGGCCGTGTGTGTGTGTGTGGCCGTGTGTGTGTGTGTGTGTGTGTGTGTGTGGCCGTGTGTGTGTGTGTGTGTGTGTGTGTGTGTGTGTGTGTGTGTAGGCCTCCAGGGAAACCCCCAGTGCGCGGGCGGCAGTCCTTGGCCCCCAGACCCTCGTCAGTCTCTTTAATTCTCCCCTCTACTCTGACGTCATCTTCATGGTGCAAGGCAAGTCCTCCCTGACACACACACACACACACAGGCACACGCACACACGCACACACACACACACACAGTCGTAAACCCGCAAACAGACACCCACACACAAGTGAATACACATATTAATTGAATGCACATGACTCTGACAGTGAAGAAAGGTCACATTAATAATCCTTGATTTAAGGATTATAAATATCGCATTTATTTGTTTTTGACCTCAAGAAAACACTTCAATCATATTGTTCACTGTGTCCCATTGCGGCATGATGTTGTTGATGACCAAAACAGCTAGGTTTCTCCTGTTTCCCCATAGCCACAATTTATTCCTCCTGCTCATCTGTATAGCTAGAATAGTTCCTGTGCTGCGAGAAGCCGTCCCATAAATGCTTCACTCCTCCGGCGTCCTCTGCCTCAGAGAGATGGAAGTTAGAGCGCTGCTCTCCCGGCTTTGGTCAGCACAATCCATCCTTGTGATTAAATTGGCCATCATATTCTTCACTGAAACTGTATCAAGCAGCAGTGAGAGATGGTAGAGGCAGCAGGCAATGCCCCAAGCATTCACTTAGCCTTCTTCTACACTAAAATCCCCCTCAGATCTGGTGGGCATCTCTATGCTGTTCACGAGGCAGGCAGCAGATTTGGGAAGTTGGGCGGAATAGTGCGAGCTCTGTCCGTTCAGTAACCTTAATAGAACATCACCACAAACGCATGACGTGCTGGTATGTACACATACCTCAGTATCAACCTCTACCCTTTAAAGCCCCTCCAGAAAACATACAACAGATAAACTCTCTGTTTTTTACTAGAGAACTACTGTGTATACGAAACAGTTGTTGCATCCATAAAACTAGAATGTATATTTAGGTTTTTTTCAAAATTGCCCTCACAGCGCTTGTTATATATGAAAGTATCTAATATGTTATCACTGTTGGTTAATGTGGTACACTTGGGCAGTGGTAGGCACACACAAAAACATAGAACACATACATTCTATTCCCCCCGTCTTGATGTATTCTTTACTTACTCATCAGATAACTGATTCTAATTTATGTGAATTCCAAGTAGTAAGAGTTCAAATTTGCTTTGAGTCTGGAAGACCTTAGCCCCCAGTTTGAAATTTGACCCTGACCCCTGACCCTCAATCACAGTTGATTCAATGAATCACAGTAATTATGTTGCTAAATGACCTTTTGGTGGAAAAATGACGCCACAGGCGTCGTTTTATTTTCTATTTTCGAGGATGTTTGAATCTGTAAGGCACTGATGTTTTATAATATAGCCTATGTTCAAGTATGCTATTCCTTTCTATCTGTTATCTGTGCTATCTGTCTTATGACTGAACAACTATCTATTTTTTGCTTTGTGGTTGGCATGTGTGTCTCTGTTTGTGTGTGTGTGTGTGTGTGTGTGTGTGTGTGTGTGTGTGTGTGTGTGTGTGTGTGTGTGTGTGTGTGTGTGTGTGTGTGTGTGTGTGTGTGTGTGTGTGTGTGTGTGTGTGTGTTTTCTCTAGGGAGTGTGTTGCCAGCCCACAGAGCGGTACTGGTGGCGCGCTGTGATGTCATGGCGGCCATGTTTAGTGGAAAGTACGCAGAGGCTCGGAGCCGAGTGGTGCCGATCCACGGAGTCTCCTCAGATACCTTCCTCTCCTTCCTGGAGTACCTCTACACTGACACCTGCTGTCCTGGTGAGTGTACTGCGTGACGATTCAAAACGCCCCAATAACACATGAACACCATCATTGCTGCTGCTGCTGCTTCGAGAAGCAAGGGAAGTATTGAATCTCATGCAAACGCTTGAAAAGCCATGTTCTAAAGGGTTAGGAAGGGTGTCTCTTTCTTGTTGATCTATGGAGGTGGTTTCCAACTTTTGAGTTTAGGTGTACCACCAAAATGTCATGAAGACCTTTCACAGACCACCTCGTATGCAAACGGTAAAATATAGACCAGAAGTAACATATGCAGTGGCTTAGCAAGGAATGCCAGCACCCCCATTATACAAAATTATTACTTCAAAAGGCCATGGCCAGAGGGCAACAGCGGGAAGAAAAAGCATAAGCAGCATAACGCAGCAGTTTATGCTGTAATGTTTTTCATTGAGGTTTTGTGTTCATTTGTGTTAACTTTAATAAATCCAATTTAACACAAAACCTCAAAAGATTTCAAGCTACAATATTTATGAAATAATAGCAAGCTTTTGTTAATAATTGAATAAATACATTTTCTAAGATAATTTTTCAGAAAATACAATATTTACCTAACAATATTTAATATACAGTATGTCCGACCTGCAGTTCCGTCTAATAGCTATATCTACCTAGCTAAATCTATGGCATGTATTTTGCAGTGTCGGCTGATCTTGGGGCTCTGAGATGTGAGCAAAGCTGTGTTTTTCCTTAATACTTACATCACACTGTCGTCATCAGCCTGCATACAGTATTTTTAGCCATTATATTTTCTTTATTTTACCTTTGAGAGGGCATGAAACCCACAATTGAGGTCTTGTGAATATTAAACACACAATAGCGACCAAATTGCCTAACGGTCCTTCTGAAACAAGATGACAGGGCCTTATGAAACCAAGTTTTTTTTCACAGGCTGCCAATGCGTCTCCCCGGGGTACTGCAGAGAACAGTAGTGAGCTGAAATTAAACCACATATACCATTCCCCAAATTGAACCATGCATTTTCGGGAACATCACCGCCCTTAGGTTTATTCACTAGCCTCACAGAGCCAGACGTTCCATATGGAGACTCTGGGACACTGCGTTGATTAACTGTCAAGAACCACCTACTTGTCAGGAAGAGGTCTTGATTGACATGCAATTATGACCAACCGTGGACCATACAACCGGGACTTTAATGGGATTGAAGTAAAGATAAAATAAAGATAAGATGTGTCAAGTGGGGCTATGTATATATTTCTGGGAATGACAATCCCGACAGCCAATGAGGATCATGTCTATAATTTCTTGTAGATGCTTCCTGGTTTTGCCTGCTCTGTGTATCAGATGATCAGGGCGAGACCCATGGTGACCTTGGGCAAGTGAACGGAGGAGGCTGAGATTAGCATGAGGAGATATGTTGTCCAGTTACATTCCCAGATGTGTCCTTAGAAAGAGCCATCACCAGCTTTTACACATGCAGTGTGCATAAGTGTGCTCAATAAAAGCACTCATTGGCAATGCTCACTGCTGATATTAAAGTCACTTAAGCGTGTTTTGCAGGTGGTCAAACTGGGTGTGGGTAATTTACATAAAGTCAAAACAAGGCGGAATCACCGCCAATGTATGTATTTTAGTCTCTCTCGGAAATATTTACACACACCCAAAACATTCATGGCAAAAATGTCCATTGGCACGCAAAGATTTGTTCAAGCATACCTCTTCATAGAAGATTTGATATCAGTGTGGCACACATATCGTTGTTTAACTTTTTTAAGTCCATTATGTATATTATATTAAAAAAGTAAGTTAGGACGGAGCCTCTTACACCTCCACGGGTTTAGGATGAATCAATCATAACCCCAAACCTAAAATAAACAATCGTGTTTGTATGTCTTCCCACACCCAAATAGTGGTGCTGGTGAGCGATATTCAACAAACTCCCTTTTGGTGCATGCAAAGGACAAAACGGGCTTTCACTTGCCCACATGCCTCTCAGTAGAACGTGGAAATAGAAAAAGAGAGCTGCTAAAGAGAGAGGGAGGCGATGCCGCTGTGCTGTTGCGTTTTTTTTTTTTTTGCTCAAAGTCAAGGCAAGGTTACATCTCCAGAAGCAGCCAAACAAAAGCCACAGGCGTCAGAATCCCCGCTGGAGCAGCGCAGTGGGTGCTGATGGTCGGCTTCAGCAGGGCAGCCCTACGAACAAGCAGTCTCTTTGATTTACACTGGGCTGGCAGCAGGGATTCAACCCCGTCATTCGGCCGGGGGCGGGATCAGTGGAGAGTTGGCATAGTGTGCATATTGCCCACAGGCGGGCTTGACTGACAGCTGGGATGACCAATTGTGTTTTCTAGAAGGACAGCAAGCGCAAAAATTCACTGTTGATTCTTGGCGACATTGTCAGGAAGCCTAACAAACTGAAAGCCAAAACAAAAGAACCATACTGGAAGAATACTGGCCACAGTTAATTACTCTCAATATATAGCAATTAAAGGTTTTGATGTGTTTGTGAAAGCCTACACTATCAGACTGTGCTTTGTTTGTGTGTGTGTGTGTGTGTGTGTGTGTGTGTGTGTGCGTGCGCGTTTCTATGTCCAGCCAGTGTGCTGCAGGCCATGGCAGTTCTCGTCTGTGCCGAGATGTACCAAGTGAAGCGCCTGCAGCATCTGTGTGAGGTGTGCGTGTGTGCCTACCTTCAGAGCATGCCCAGCAGGGAGCTGGCATCCACCGGTATCAGTGTGATCCGGCTACTCCGCCGTGCAAAGGTCAGTGCGTGTGTGTGTGTGTGTGTGTCTGAGATAAGAGAAATTCACTCGGTGTGACGGGAGCATATGCTGTACTGATCCATGTAGGACTCTAACGTCTTATGTGCCGCCCAGTGTCACAACGCCGAGCAGCTCTATGTATGGCTGCTCCACTTCATCGCCAACAACTACCTGATCTTCAGCCACAAAGCAGACTTCCTGGAGCTCTCGGGTCAGTGTCTGTTTGTATCCCCCCCCCCCATTCTCTCACCTTTCACCTCCATGGCATACAAGCCCTTTTTTTAGATCACACCATGCTTCCAGGATTCACCACAGGAGATGGCCTCACTCCAACACACTCTCTCATGTCAGTGAAAAGTAGAAGGTCAGAGTAGTCTTGAATATTACGACAGCATTAATAGGCTGAGGCTGAGCTGGGCTGTGGCGTTTACTGGGAATGCTCCGTTGCTCCTTCACACACTGGCCCATGGTTCCTTATAACCAAGTGGTCTGTTACAGAGGGGTTGTTATCGCCCTCTTTCCTTTTATTATTCCTTCTGGCATTAGTATGTATGCATCAGCCAAAGCATGTTATAAAACGGGGAGATAAGAATGTGACTCATTTCAGTGACGCACAGGATTTGTGAGGGAAAGCGTTTATTGTCATCTTTAGTCACACACAGGGAACTTGTTTAGGATCCATTGGACGGTCGTTAAAGGCACGAGTAAAGAAAAGGATTCAGCTGGACAACCAAATGAGAAAGAGGAATAATTCATTCGTAGTTTGTAAAAAAAGAAGACTTCATCAAGCGTGCCACAGACACTGTTGCCGTGTCGACAGTTATACAAGGCGAGACAGCGTAGGTTCGTGTGCTCAGCGATTAATAGACTATGTGCATTAGTGTCGAGGGCTGCCATGTCCGTGTTCATCAATGCCCGTGCATGTGTGCGTGTCCCCATGTGCGTGTTTCTATACGCCTTCGTTTGTATCGTCATGCATGTGCTTGCGTGTGTTGGTTGTGTGCGTGTGTGATGTGTGCGATGTGTGTGTGTGTGTGTGTGTGTGATGCGTGTGCGTTCCAGAAGAGGAGAGGGACCATGTGGAGAGGTTGCGTTGGCCGTCCAGGGGCTACCTGCAGGAGCTCAGCGAGTACCAGCAGAGGAGACGCAAGCTACGCAAGTCCCGCTGCACGGTCATGTGACGGCCCCCTCCGACACACACACACACACCCTGTGGAATACACGGGAAGGGGGAGGGGCAGGGTGGAGGGGGAGGGGGAGGGGGGGGGGGGTCACCAAACATGAGAACATATCAAGAACATTGGTTTGGGAGAGAAGACGGCAGGGATAGCAATATTATGGGCTGCGGTACTGGCTGCTTGGGGATTTCTGCTGGACGGCCGGAGTGCGGCGAAGCAGAGACACGCTGGGGGGGGGGGGGGATAACAACACAACAACACCAGCGCAGTGGAGCAGAGTGCAAAGGTCGCCGTGGCCCCAAGCAGCCAATGGAACGGCGTCCACCCGATGAGACCCGTGCTCCGTCGCTGGCGGAAAAGCCTGAGTGTCAAGCCTGGTCCAGTGACTCATCCACCAACAGCCATTCAAAATGTATATTTCATCTGACAGGCTGACTGAGTGTACATAGGTACCCATCTATCACATGAAAATGAAATACATCCCGAGAGTAGATATTTACAACCAATACTGACATACCAGGTGGAACAAGCCTGGACTGGACCAGAAACACCACTGTGCTGGACTGCAGCCCTGTATACTTTAGAGACGTTACTGGATAATTCTGTTCATCCCCTAACGCCTGAGACACTTTTACTAAATCCCATAGTTTTAACACTACATAATTGGCCCATGATGTCCGTTTACCTGCGTAAAAAACATTGAAGGGTTTCAATAAAAAATAAAAACAACTAAAAACTGCTTGTCTCTGGAGTTCAAATACATCTAAATGTCATGTAGCTAAAAGGGTTGCCTTGTTGGGAGAACATAGTGTAAAGCTTTCAGAGTCTGATGCACAACCCCCTAATGCCACCAGTAGCACATTCAGGTTTGTTTTCAGATACATGTGGAAAGACATCATATTATGTTATGTTACGTTCTTTTCCTTTTAAAAGACTACATGCATCAGTATTTCAAATGTGATTCATTATTCAACGTGTCTCGATGCCATTTTGGTCGAACAGGGCTATTTCTATGATCCATTTCAGAAAATGGAATACAATGTCATTCTAAAATGTAGATGAATATAGGCAACATGGCCTTTGGTTCATTTTTAAAAGGGTGCTTTTTGCATAATTTCTTAATGTTATTCAAGTTATGTGAATATTTATTCATGGTTAGGAAATTTAAGAGGTGAAATATATTTTATTTCATTTTGGAATAACATGAATCATGTATTATGATTTAATGGTGCTGTGATTATTTTTGTAAGCGATTAGATATGGAAGTTTTTTTTTTTTCTTTCCTTTTGTTCACTTTCGGTGTTGGGCGACACTTTATTGCACAGCACTTCAATCAACTGTTCCGACAGTTCGTTATTTTAGCATAAATGGTACCAACAAGTGAATTATGTTATATCCTCTTATCATTATAATAAAGACCATATTATGTAATGCTCGGTAGTAATATGGTTTTGGCTGAAGCTCAAATTCAAGTCGGCACACACAAAAGCTAACACTGTATCATGACGTCTTCATGGACCCACTGATCAACATATCAAATTGAAAATGTGTTCTTTAATACATCACTTAATGCCAATAGGATTTCCAATATGTGACCCCTTGAGGGAAATGAATGCACTGAGATTACACAGCTAATGGGAGAACAGCTGGAGAGATGGACTTTGAAAAGGGGGGGGGGGTCAAGCTATCACCACAGAGGACCTGTCAATCAGGAGGAGCCCATTACTAATCCTATGAAACTGATGTCAGGGTGTATCCGTGTTTTCTCAGCAATAAAATGTTACGTTTTTTGTTTGCTTTCACTCTTTTTACCCATGTGCTGTGAACATGTACTTAAACTAATGGTTGTATATCCCCCCCTCCACTCCCTTCTCCCGACGTAGCAGCTTGTCCTACCACTCTTATAGAACTGCCTCATTCTCTGTGTGTGTGTGTGTGTGTGTGTGTGTGTGTGTGTGTGTGTGTGTGTGTGTGTGTGTGTGTGTGTGTGTGTGTGTGTGTGTACCTTGCGCTGGCAGTGATACGTCACTGAAGCGCTCCAATAGTTTGAAGCATGCCTTGCAGTTTGCCACTCTGATCCAGTTCTGCCAAGTCACTGCCCCCGCCCACGCAATCATCGCCGATAAACACCCGTGGCACCTGTGGGAACGTAGACGATACACACGCACATCATTGTCAGTGAGGCACGTGATCACAGAACCATTGTGTGCACCTCCCCCCAGTATAAACAACACATTCAAAGCAATGGAAAAACGACTTCATCCACTTGATTATATTTAGATCATTTGATGAGTTCAGTTGCATTGATACTATATTTTATTTTCCACCGTTTGAAGTGAACAGCTGTGCATGATCACCGCATCATTTCCGAGACGGTAATTGAGTCACTGTGATCAGTTGGATCAAAGGGATACAGCGAACACTGGACATCAGTTCACAAATACCCGTAATGCGACTATACTACAAAAGGCCTACACATTAATCAAACAAGAACTGTCCACAGTAACAACATATTTCTTCAAAAATACTAAACAGCTACAATCGCCTCATGATCAAAGGAAATCAAATTGTAAACTTACCGTGCGAGCACCGGTGATTTCCAGGAAATAGTCTTGCATTTTGGCCATGTCGCTGCGTTTACTGATGTCAATACATTCTAAATGTCCTGGTTTAAATTTGTATTTGGACAAAACATCTTTGGCCATAATGCAATACGAGCACGTTGGCTTCATAAACATCACCACTTTGTCTCCCTTAACTGTAGTCTCGACAAACTGCTGAGCCATTTCTTCTTTTGGTTATAGTCGAGATTAATAAATAAACCCCCCGATATGATAACTAAAAAGAACTAGAAATACAATACAACGTCCAACGTAGTCGATAAATGAATCAAAGCACCAAACGGCAAGTTGTTGGCATTCGTAATTCAATAGTCTCAGAAGGGAGGAGTTATATCCTTAGGGCAGCCCCTTTCTTTAGTCCAGCTGCGCCTGCGTGTCGTTTCCTTGATGGTCTTGCCCTGGGCCAAGAGGATCCTGAATTGTAGCGTTATCCCGGTCAAACGTAACGCAACTTCCGGTATTCTGCTTCCTACAAGAAGTGTACGACGGCTTAACAGTCCCGGCGAAAGAAGAATAAATAACATACCGAGAAGAACAAGTGATTATGGTCATGTTTTAGTTCTCTCGCCAGAAAACTGAAAAAACGACACATTTATCATAGGCAAATAAGGAAAATAATTACATAGATTGGAAAACATTACCCATGTAAACAAGTCTAGACAGTTGTTTACCAGGTCAAACACAAATAGTAGTAGGCCTATTTGGAGTTTCTCAATAGAGCTTGAGTTGATGATCCCTTTCAACCCAAAGCCTCACAGAGAGGTGGCAATGTAGTTCAAATCAGAAAATCATTGGGTCTCAATGTAGTGATATAAAATACCAACAGTAAATATAAACTAAGTACACAACTTAAAGTCCAGGGACATTATCTGAATGAGAAAAAAGCAGCTACTAGACCAAGTGTAATAAATATATATTGTCAAGAGTGTACATTAATAATTCCGATTTCTAAGTATGGCTGAGTGTGTCAAAACATCAGTGAGTTTACATGTAATTATGTTAACAATTTTCCTTACAAATGTGACCCTTGGACTAATTAGAGGTCCAACTGAACGGTCAACAAGTCAATTAATGTTCCTTTACAATTTTAAAATCATAAAAAAATAATAGCTTCAATTAAGAGACACCAACTTTCCAGATACAACTTGGGTAATCTTTATTGATTTACATCGCCTGGTGGACAGGCTCAGATTTCATTCACAATAAGGTTACATTTCAGTGGTCTCTCTTAGCAAACATACCCATGATATCTGTATCTCTCTCCCCTTCAATTAACTATTTTGGTGGACAAAACTCTTCCTCCATAGTTTGGACTGAGATGATTCACTTATGGAGCCTGGCTTGTTAAGACTCCTTTATCTAAATCTCTTCTCAGCCCTCTGCGTTTGCCACTGCTGCCGAGATTGGCTCAAGCCAGCCCCGTGGGGTTGTGGCAGGGACAGCAAACGTCTTAAAGCTGCAGAATGAATGGGATCTAATGGCTAGCATGTGCTCCATGCTTTCCCAGAGGTCCAGTAAGGCGAGGGGCTTAACGTCTGAAGATTGCTACAATTAGTGACGAATAAGGGGGGAGAGAGGCTCGGAGAAGGAAACAGTTGGTAGGACTACCGCTAACCTGCTGCATATGATAAGCTTTGGTGTGAGCCCTCTCGCAACTCAAATTGTCCTAATACAATGCGGGCTAGAAAGGATGAAATGAACAGAAAATAAAAAAAAGTTTGACTTCTGTGTTCATTACCAGGCCATTTCCGTCGATGCATCTTTATACTTGACAATTTCCGGATACAAGTGTTTATTGTATGTGCAGTATGTTACCAAGAGCTTTGGTTTCCTTAAAGGACTACTACGCAAATAAAAATCTGTCATTGTATCTGTTCACTTCCGACAGGCCACCATAAAAACTAGTCTACTGCAGAGACTAGTCGTTTGACAGTGTCAGAATCCAGAGGCTTGTGCAATCATTTATGACACCGCCGTGTCATCAAAACAGACTCAATGTTCAAAAGACCAGGTTGCTGAAAGGGACTGACAACCCGGCTTCCCTGCAACACCGAGTCAGGCGTTACATTGTGGATTTCTCCAGGAGAACTAAATAAATACCTCCTCTCCCCACCTTAAGACCCAAGTGACTTTACTTAATTTATTTTAAAGGGAAGTGAAACAACAACTTTTCCAGTATCAATGTCGAGTGTTGAAAAAAAAAAATATGATTAAATCAAATTTTACTCCATGGTGACAATACCAGAAGTGTTACTTTTTCTCTTTTTTGGCAAACATCCTAACACAGGACTGTAAACATATCGTTTCCCTTGTTAAAATAGACGCAAAAATATATTCGATTTTCATTGGAACCCATTCATCCATCCGTCAAAATAAATGTTTTGATGGAGGCAAGCTTTTTTACAATTCTTACACTGCTCTGCCACTATGACAACTCAAATTGAGAATCAAAAGCATTATTCGTGACAATACAATGAAGATTTGTTCTCTGATGGATGACAATTTCCTTTCAATGGCTAACAGAGAGTGGCCTGTTTTCCAATGGCTAAAGCTGAAGGTTGGCCCAGTTCTTTTTCCAGTCTTGCTAGAAATCCGCTGCTCTAGGAGAGGGCTTCCTCCCTATCTGCCCGATCGATAACGTGGGTTAGTTGAGCCAGGGTAAACACTGAACCACCTGGCGGGCTTCATTAAACACTATAGCAGCTTTTTTTCCTTTTACATTTTTTTTCTCACTTTTTTTTCCTCACGATTGGATTTTCATTTACCTTTTTTATTTTCACCGGTCACTCCTGTTAATGCACAGTTGTGCGCAAACGTACTCAGGCACACGTAGTAACACTCACATCCAGACAAAAAAAAAAATTTGCTCCCTTAACTGCACACGCACACACAAGCAGACAGAAAGACACACACACACAAACAGACACAGACACACACACACACACACACTTGTCAGGCAGCTGTAGTTTCTCTGTATAGCCTCAGGGACCTCTATGATCTGCTCCAGCTGATGTCTCAGAGTAAACACCTTAAGGCACCCTTGATGCAGCACCCTTGATGCAGCGTGGACACAGAACACTGACCCCCCCACCCCGCCTCTCCCACCTGACATAAAGAGGGCACTATACTTTTTTTTTCTCTCTTTTTGTCACCAAACCCCTGAACCATCCAATATGGCTAATACAGCTTAGTTCACGATCCATGCACAGATACTATTGGCAACTCGTTCAGCTCACTTGATTTGTTCTGCTAATCTCATTTTCCCTTTCCTGTCCCGCTCAGAACTCGATGTGTTGGAGCAGAGGAAGATAGTCCAGCACAGTTAATAGTGAAGGCTAAGGAATGGGGAGGGGGCGGGGTAGGAAAACGAGGCAGTGGAGCCACGTTTGCGAACTGACATGACATATGGATGTTTGCGTGCAAAATGGCTTCAGAAAGTCAAACACATAAGGCCCATGGTCATTTTTTGCATTGGTTTTGACAGAAGTTTAACTTTTTCTCTTTTTAAACAATAAATCATCTGTAGACTCTTGCTCTTTCACTGCGAGTCTCAAAATAAATAGATCTCCCTCTCAACTTTTACTTAAATACAGGTTCATATTTACTCTGCTGCTGAAAAATACATTTTTTTGTTCTTTTTTTATGTCTTGAGATAAAGTCCTTCAGAAGACTAGAAGAGTTCCATATTTCCCCAAACCCTGTCCCACATGCATGGCGATCCTTCCACTGGTTCAGTGGTCCAGAAATCCAGCAGAGACTTACTTAAATCATATATTACAAAAAGAACTGAAAAGGAGGGGCTCTTTTTCTTTCGTTTTTTTTTTTTTTTTTTTTTAAAGTTGAGAACTGCAGGACATGCGTGGAATCAAAGAGGGTGACAAAAGAGGGAAGGAATGACAATAGGTTTGATGTTTGAAATGTGGGCAAGAGGGGTGCTGATAAGAGAGGCAGTAACAGAGGAGGTATAATAAATAAGCCGTTTTGGATACCCCTCTCTCTCCCTCTCTTCCCCCAATCAATGCACTCCTCTCTCTCAATACTGATCTAGTGAAAATGTATGGGGACAGCCGGCAGGTGGAGCACCCATCTCAGCTCCAAGCCTGGGCCCGGCGGTGATCAAAGTCGGCGATCACCCGCTTGATGTGGGCCAACTTGTTGTGCAGGTACTCACAGCGCTGCTTCTCCTCGTGGTAGTTGGGGCTCTGCTGCAAGGGAACAGAACACACACGCTCAGTGCATCCACGCCTCAGAACACTCCAGCTGCCCCATGTGGCAGAACGTCATCCACTTCCATGGTTCTCTGCGACATACAAACGGCTTGCTGGGGGATGGAACCCGATCTCATCCGCACGATCAATTTGATTATATCAGAGTTCTTCCTGAAATATCTGTGTCAGGTCGTGGGGAGGCAGATTCCGAGCATGAGATAAGACATTCACATCCTCTAGAATCCCTTTCTGCTGCTTGTCTAGGAAAATGAAATAGCTGAACATACAGACCGATTGACAAAAATGGACATCTAGGGGAGCAAAAGGCCAGTGGCTATATGCCCATTTCCAGGAAGACAATTCTCCCGGAGTAATCCTTTAGTTGTTCTACATTTAATCATCTACTACAGACATCTATTCAATGACTTACTTGTTTGATTTTCTTGTACTCCTTCAGGACTTCATCGTGTACCTTCTGCAAAATAAAAACCAAAGAATCATCACCTTTTGTAATAAAACATGAAGCCTCTCCATAGAGTTCAATCACCACAATAAAAATATGTTCTATTTACTATGTGAATGAGGTGTAGATTTTACGTTTCACACAAAGGACGAAGGGTCAGATGTAAAAAATAAAAAAGACCACCTATGCAATAAAAATATTTTACAAAATCGGTTTCAAGTGAGTATTTCAAGTATTTTTAAATGAATGTACATGCAAAGATGTGCCTCATCAATACATGGAGTTAGAGCTGGTCCCCTGGGAACCAGAAGGTCGCTGGTTCAAACCCCGGCTCCTCTTAGGGAAGTGTCGAGGTGTCCCTGAGCCAGACACTGAACCCTTAGCTCCTGACGACCCTGCTGTGCCTTGCATTTCTGACCCTGCCGTCGCGGATAAATGCGTGCATGAATGGGTGAATGCGAGGCAATAAATGATGTGCGCTTTGAGTATAGTGCCACGTAAACTCACAAAGCAAATCATATCTCACACATGACTGAATGACACCAGGAGACCAAACAGCCGATGGTTGAGCACTGACCTGGTGCTCTTTGGTGCCGGGCACCAGCTTCTTGCACTGGCCGTCCAGCTGGGTGAAGCGGCGAGTGGTGCTCTCCACACGTGCGTGCAGGACCCGGTACTCGTCATACTCTGAGTTGAAGTCGTCTTTGTAGTTCTGCCGCTGGTCCAGGGATAACAGCGGCGTGTACTTGCTGCAAACAGACACGCAAACCATTGCTCAAGCCGTAAAAACTCGATGAGCAGGTTTAAGATAAATGTATCGATGCCGTAGGTAAAGGTGCTCTCTGATGTGTTAAGACCCGTTTAAAAAGGGTCCCCCCATTTACCTAGAAGGTGTGATCTTGAGTAGTAATTACTCGGCAATAAAAAGCTATCATATATATCCTATACCACTGGGGAAGTACACCCAGTTCCAGATGTACGATGAGAAATACAGAATCTATAAAGAGCGCTGCAGTGCTTCTGCGTGGGCCTCTGGTACTGGGGACGGGAATCCCATGGGAGCTCACCTCAGATACTCAGCCACCACGATGGGGGGAGTAATGTCTGTGGAATGGACCGGCTTCCCTTTTTCAGAGGAATCTGTTCGGTTGGGAGAGGGTCACAGGGTTAGAATTGGGGATATTATTGTTCCGGAGTCATGTATTGAGGATTCATTGAGTCAACGCAGGATCAGCATTATTTTGTAAAGAGCAGTTACTATGAATAACCATTATGCAGAATCGGCCTTGAAAGCAGCAGCATTAGATGTGATTTCTGAAAATGATTTAGATCCGATCCACCCAAAACTGTTGACAGGTTTGCGAGAGGCAATAAAATGTGACGAAACATGTTGAATGTACGAGGACAGACTGATAAACATTTCGATTTTTTTACGCCTGAATAATGGAAAACATTCTCCAGAAGACAAATAAAAAATAAAAACAGTTAACGGGGAAAACAATAAAGCTGCTCATGTGCTCAACAGCCGCACATGCTGCGGAAACCAATGCATCCAAAACAGGAGCGTCATGAAATGAGGGCGGCCAGGTCGGATGTCTCACCCTTGTCTTTATGCGGAAGCTTGGTGACGTCCTCCCTCTCCTCCCTGTCCAAACGCGGCTTCTTCCTGGGCCTCTGTGCCTCCTCTACACGAGGCTGTTCTACAGGAGGCAGCTCTACAGGCGGCGGCTCTACCACCCTGGGGGGGGCAGGAGGAGGGGGAGGAGGAGGAGGAGGAAGAGGCGTGGGGGTGGGAGTAGGAGTAGGAGTCGGCCCAGAGCTGGACTTCTCCTTGCGCTTCCCCTTCTCCCTCTCTCGGTCCTTCTCTTTGTGCTTCTTGGCCTTCTTGGGCTTCTTACTAGTGCTGCTGAACGGGACCGGGCTGCTGCTGATGACGGTGGAGCTCACCGTCAGGGAGGTCCGCGGGGGGGGAGGGGCCGGGGCCGGGGGAGGGGAGGCGGCAGGCCCGGGGCCCGGCGGCAGGTAGCGGTCCAGCGGGGTCCGGTCGGAGGGTGGGGGGCTACGGGTGGGGCTGGGCGAAGGGTCCCTGCAGGAGGAGCTCTGGTCCAGGGGCAGGTCCTGGGTGCCGCAGCCCTCGGGGGTGCTGGGGGAGTTGGAGTGGGAGGCCGGGCTGGGCTGCTGGTGGTGGTGGTGGTGGGAGGACGCCGGCAGGTGCGTGGGCGGGGCGGAGGTGACGCCGGAGGGGAGGGAGAGGCGCTTGGAGCCCTCGTCCTCGCGAGGGCGGTCCGAGGAGGTGGAGGACGTGGCGGGACCCCGGCTGCTGAGATGGGAGATGCGAGGCTTCTTGGGGGCGAGTGGGTCGATGAAGTCTCCTTCCGGCGGTCGTTTCTGAAAGAGCATAGCACACATTGATGGCCCGACTCCCAGTTTGGCACATCTGTCTGTTCCGTGTGTGTGTGTGTGTGTGTGTGTCTGTTCCGTGTGTGTGTGTGTGTGTGTGTGTCTGTTCCGTGTGTGTGTGTGTGTGTGTGTCTGTTCCGTGTGTGTGTGTGTGTGTGTGTGTGTCTGTTCCGTGTGTGTGTGTGTGTCTGTTCCGTGTGTGTGTGTGTGTGTGTCTGTTCCGTGTGTGTGTGTGTGTGCGTGTCTGTTCCGTGTGTGTGTGTGTGCGTGTCTGTTCCGTGTGTGTGTGTGTGTGTCTGTTCCGTGTGTGCGTGTCTGTTCCGTGTGTGTGTGCGTGTCTGTTCCGTGTGTGTGTGTGTGCGTGTCTGTTCCGTGTGTGTGTGTGCGTGTCTGTTCCGTGTGTGTGTGTTTGCGTGTCTGTTCCGTGTGTGTGTGTGTGCGTGTCTGTTCCGTGTGTGCGTGTCTGTTCCGGGTGTGTCTGTTCCGTGTGTGCGTGTGCGTGTCTGTTCCGGGTGTGTCTGTTCCGTGTGTGCGTGTGCGTGTCTCTTCCGTGTGTGCGTGTGCGTGTCTGTTCCGTGTGTGCGTGTCTGTTCCATGTGTGCGTGTGCGTGTCTGTTCCGTGTGTGCGTGTGCGTGTCTGTTCCGTGTGTGCGTGTGCGTGTCTGTTCCGCGTGTGCGTGTCTGTTCCGTGTGTGCGCGCGCGTGCGTGCGTACGTGCGTGCGTGCGTGCATACCTGTGGGGACAAGGTGAGGTTGTCTTTAGGAGAACAGCTGGATGGAAGGGGCTCAGGTAGACCCAGTTTACTGTTGGACACAGGAGGAGGGACAGAAGACATGCTCGGAGTTACTCATCGATTTATATCACAGGAAGAACGGCAGGTTTGGTTGCCAGAGAAAGCAAGGCACTTGTTCCGGTGAAGATCAGAAACTATTGGAAAAAAAGAGCTAGAAGGTTTAACCTCTGAACTATTTAACAATCATGGGTTGTAGAAAGTAGACCAAGTAGACCAAATACTATGGAATAAGTTCAACCATAAAGCAAATAAAAAGTGGGTCAAGAAGAGCATTTGTACCGAATAATGTTACGCTCCACTTGGACCTTATCGTCTTCAGAGTAACCGGGCCAGTCTTTCTGGATGTCACGGAACATGAAGTCCTTTAATGAGTACGAGTTGTCTTTGGGGTTCAGATTCGCCACCTGTTTCACACACCAAACAAACACACAATTTGATCAAGGCTTATGAAAGTCAAAATGTTCGGCCTCAGAGCTTTGTAACCTACTAACTAGAGTAACTTCCACTTCCTCTGCGGGCTCAACATCTGCAATGACCAGACTTCTGTTTGCAGTAATAGCGAAAACAGGGCCCTCTTGTCCGGAATTGGTCATTCTCAGGGTGATTTGCATTATACACTTCAATGATTCCTGGGGTTGATTGCTAAAACCCCCTCCATTGTCAGAAGGGACTTCCACTCAAGTCGCATTGGATGAAGAATTGATTTAAATCCCTTTTTCAACAATTAGGGATTTCATTATTATTTCAAAATCATCTTCTGAACAGAAATAAAGTGAAATATAGTGAAGTGAAGAACTAAGTGCCCACCGCCACCTCTGTGAGGTAACGTCACCATCAGACCACGTCCAACGACTGCCGTGGTCAGCCACTGGCCTCCGGCCACTCACCTGTTGCAAGGTGCTTCCCAGAGAGCTGCGGTCCTTCTGGCTGACGCCGTCGCGCTGTAGCCGGGCCAGCACCTCCAGCTTCTTGTAGGACCTGAGGGCCAGCAGGTGGATGATCCTGTCGCGGTAGGGCCGCTGGGACACGGGGTTGTTGCTAAGGCACTTGCGGATGGTGTTGGCTGGGTTGATGGGCGTGGACCGCTTGCGCTCAGGCACCACGTCAGGCGCCGACATCCCGGGCTTGCGCATCTGAACTTGCTTTCCTAGGAGACGCCGTGGACAAAATGGAGGTCTGAGTTGGAGCAGGTTTTTTTGTGGCATGGTGAAGCAGTCAGAGGGAGAGAGAGAAAGGGAGCCAACACCAATACTGATATCATCCAAGATCCAGAAACCGTCGTCCAACAAAGGATTACCCTTAGCAGGGATGAGCAAAATGGAAAAATATCACCATGTATAAAAGGGAATATTGAAAAATAGCACAATATCCTTATGAATTCAAAATAACATTCTAAACAGTCCAACTGTGGGTCACTACATTAAAGTATATGGAAATGCAAGTTATGGTAACACTTAAACTAGTTTTCCTTTCTCACCGATGTTTCAAACCTCATATTCAATCATTTACAATACTATTCAAAGATGATAAAACATAATATTAAATTATTGTGCAGCACTACTAATCGGCTCAGCAATTCTACAAAGAAGCCAATAGGTGAACAGCGCCTAAAGGTGGATGAACAACACTTTGATAGTCCAACTAGCAGTGGACACCACAACATTTTGCCATGCATAGACGGGACACAGATATGAGAAAGTTTGTGACTTCTGAGTACTTTTCTAGTGCACTTTATTGTGCAACCATGATGTGTAGCTCAATTATTTACTTAGGTTGACCAAAAGGCTGTCAACAACCATCCGAAGAGACGGCTTGCCATGTAGCTGTGATAACCAACAAACACAGGCAAAAAAAAAAATGACATGGTTGCATTAACAGTACAATCCAGCATAATGATCAACTATTAAAGCTGTTTAGCTTCGATCAACCTTCAGTGCATTCTCCACTGACTCTGAATATATTCAGCATATTCATAACCTCTGTCATGGAACCTATATGGGATGTGGAAAGAGGGCAAGCATGGCTACTGAGCAAGACACTTAACCCTAACTGCTCCTGACGAGCTGGCTGTCGCCTTGCATGGTTGACTCAACCGTCGGTGTGCAATGTGTGTATTAACCGATGTAAGTCGCTTTGGATAAAAGCGTCTGCTAAATGCCCTAATTCTAATTGTAAATTGAGACCCGTCACATAAAGTTACCATCAAAAGAAGGGTTTGAAAGGAATTAAAAAAGGGATGTTGTCAAAACCCTTATCCACAGAGTAAATCAACATCTGGCCTTCTCCGCGTGCATCAAGAGTCACGTTACAATTGCAATGCATGTTATTGCCATCCACACATTGTGTCATCATCAAGCGTATCCAGATAACGGAAATATGTTCAAAGTGTCAATGGGGTCCACAACACACATGCTTTTTTGGAACCTATTATAGATTCCCCTACACCTCTTATGATTCCTTATGAAATGTAAAGCTCTTTTAAAGATTATGGAAAGAGAGCGAGAATAAAGAAACTCAGTGGCTTGACAGCCTGTACCCTCGCCATTTGCAAGGATTCGCCGTCTCACAGGGTGGCAGACTGTTGAAGGTGAATTACCTGCGTCAGCTGCTACAAGGCTTTCTCCTTCATAAATATTGAGCCTAGTGAGTAGTGACTCAACACGGTGTACTAAGATAAAGGGGTAAACAAGCCGTCTCTACAGCAACTCAAAAGCCCAATCACCTGCCCTTCTTCATAGGTTACCACAATACTGAAAGCACTACTACTGGTTTAGTGCAACTTTAAAAGCATTTGAACCTTAATTTAGAGATTGGGGGCGGGGCTTGTTCTCGCCTGGACCAGTTACCGCAGATACCTGAAACTGTTCTGAGAGGAAGAAAAAATAAATGTGCAGACGGCTTCTTTAGAACTGACATTAGTGTGCTCGCTGGGCCAGCTGCTACATGCCCCTGTAACACCCCTTTCCTGGTCCTCTCGTTTCACAGTTTCCATTAGGGCTAGCGTATGCAAATAGATCCCCAAAGGCAAAAAAGTGCAACCTTCTGGGAAGCCTCAACTAATCTTTCTTGTTTTGGGAGCGATACGAAAGATAATTGCCTTCTGCTGACGGTCGTTCACATTTAAACTGTTAGTTTAGAAAGGCCACACCACAGCTTTCAAGTGAATCTTTCCTAAAAAGTATCCTATCAATTAGTTTCAGATGTCAAATGTTGCGTTTGCATTTTTATAAAACGCATGCATGTCAAAAGGAACAGGTTATTTTGTACTTCACTATGTGAGGGTGAATCAATGGTTGATGACTGAAGCCATTTATTTTATAAAATGGAAAACAAAGCAAGTTTGTATACAAGAATATGTCCTATATTCAACTGCTATTTCTATATTTCAAACAATTAATAAAATAGGAGGGCAAGCCAAACGTTGTGGGCCCTAGTACTGTTCACGTAACAAATGGCAGGGAACAATTCAAATCGGGATATCGGCCGTTAGGATAAGGTCTGAGAAGTTATGTTTTATTGTGGTACATAAGAGTTTGCCCAGTGGGTCAAGGAAGGGCAAAAAATACAGACACAGAAGCAGTAGTTACACTACGTGTGCCAATTTCCCAACCTTGCCAGTTCAAATCTGATGTGTGGAAAAACGGATGTGGTGAACTGACCACCCAAATTAGATTAGCAAAGATTTACTTTTACTATTCCATGCACCTGACCCTGAACCAAGAGCACAGCGCTAATGTGGAGAGGAAACCACCAGATATCTATAAGCATCTGGGTACCAGGGGAACACTCAAACCACCAGGGTGGCTGTTGGACAACCAGAGAGCGTGCAAGGAGAGAGACTCAGGTTATTTACCTAGCGTTTTAGCTGGCTGTGTGTCAATAAACCCAGAAAGGCTTCGTTTGCCTGCCCTGGAACTTATCAGTCAAGTATGTTAATCTGCAAAAGTCTGAGGGGCCATGGGTTGTCAACATTTGCTACTCTTCATTTTTTTAAGGGTAGCGGGAACCAACTATTTGTGAGTTCCAAAAATATATGAAGGTTGTGGGTGGTCTTGGCGTGCGGCTTGTGCGTGTATGAGATGAGACAATCTGTAAAATAAATAAAAGGAGGGACCTACCTCGGTACTTGCCCCCAGGCTTGATGACTTTGGTCCCGCGTTCACGTGTATCCTCCACGGCCTGGGTCATGCGTTCTCGGGTCACCTGGTACGAGTCATTGGTGGCACACACGGTGACCTTGTCCTGTACGGTCCCCATGGAAGCCAGGTGGGAGGCTCCCAGGCTAGAGATGGGGGGAGGCAGAGGGGTGAGATTGGAGCATGAAAATACATTTAACTGAGCAGAAGCCGTGCCCAAAAAAATACATAACAGGCCTAAATGACAACCTAGAAAAACAGGCTCATAAAAAGGAAGACATTGACATTTAGGAATAGCATTACCTTGTTGCATATTGTTCAATGCATTCAAAGCTTCCCTGAGGGTTGTCTTTGCCAACATTAGACAAGTAAAACTCAAAATTATGGAAGGCGTCTGAAGGGGAATCCGTCCTGGGAATCTTAATGCACTGAAAGAAAAAGATAATGAAAATTATTAACAGGTCTTCATTCCTTCGAGGTGTCCGAGGTGCTCATGTTGTCCCTGGTCGTGTGCAAGGAGTTCATTTGTGATGCGTTTGCTGAATACTAAACGTGACCATCTGTAAAAGCACCTCCAGACTAGGCCACAGTGTTGACTGCCTCAAGTAAGCAGATCTCCTTGCAGTAGTGTGTGCATACCTCTGGCTTGCTCTACAGCTCAGAGATGAGGCGGAATAGGGAAAGCATGGGAGCTAGCATGACACATCTTTGGAGACGACTACAGAGTGCGTGCGTGGCTGGATGCGAGTGTAGGCGCGAGATAAATGTTGTATTAATAAATCAGGGCCATCAGCCACACTTTCGTGTGTGTCAATAAATACTACTGGTTTTAACATCAAATAACATATGAAACAATATTAGCTCATGGGTGAGCACTTTAACCATCAAAAAATATTAACATTCTCGTACAATGGGTGTCATATGTCTTATGCTTCGTATGTCTTATGCTTGTCATTTCCCTTTTTTGTTCATTGGGGAAACATGGTGTAAATAATTAAAATGTTCACCAATAAGCACATGGAAGATACACCTATAGCACTTGGGCAGAGGCTTATTATGAGACTCTTGTAGGAGAGAAGAAATAGATACTTACGCCTTGGAGTCCCTTGAATTGTATTAATGGCCGTAAAGAAGGTACATTCTGAAAAAGAGAATGCCAAGAGTTTAGGACACGCAAGACCAGGGGTCACCAAGTACAGCCGGCTACAGAAAGGGAATTCATTACATAACATTGGAACCTAAAAAGGCATTATTTCCATGCCTTTAAGATTATCTCAAACTTTACAGAAGAATGACAATGCAGGGCCGGACTGGAGAACCGAGCCTTAAAGCCATGGCAGATATTTACACGTTTCGAGTGGTTTGACATCCATTTTTTTTTTTAAAAAGGCAGGACGCGTGGGGCATTAGAAATTTTATGTTTCTGAAGTGTGCAATTGCGGTGTTTGCAAGCGTTGCGCTGGTGTTTTCTTGAAACAGAGTTCACTGCCACAAAAAGGCAGTGCCTCCTCTGTGACCCTGTAGATTAGAGCGGCCACGCAGAGCTCGCTGGGTCTTCGCTCAGCTGCAGAACAAGCTGGCTGGATGACAGGCCTCTAAAGTATAGAGTCAACTGGTCTGAGTGGAATGTGCACTTTTACCAACACCAGCCTACATTTCAGAGGGCTCAAGAGTTGAAAATATTTTAAACGTGGCTTTGGTAGAATAGCTAGAGGTGAACCGAATTAGTGTTCAACAACTTCCAAAAATGTTCTACGGAAAATGACATCCTAGCTACTTAGCTTTTCAGGATCCAACCAAAGATTTACCCATCCCCCAATATACACTTGCAGACCTACTAGTCCACGCACATAGTTCTGATCACATTACACATAACGACAGAAAGAAAGCTTTAGCTTACACACATGCGCAAAGGCACGCACACAGACACACACACAATTGAGAGGGCGAGAGAAACAAAAAGCAGGCAGTTTTTTTGGCTGCTCAGTCAGCAAGAGATTCTAGGCTACTGTTCAATGCAATGTGCAGCCCAACTTACCTCATTCAGGTTGTTCAAGGTTGTATTGGGAATTTTATATAAATAATGTGTAAATAAGGCTTCCCTGGATTTAGCCTACTTAACATATCAATCAGGTGTGGGATTGTCAAATCATGTCCTAGTATTTTAGTTGCACAAACCAATACCTTTGTCTCATGTGCCATAAAAGCTGACACATACCATTGAATATTCTGGTCCAAACGCTAGGCTACATGACCACAGCAGATCAATTATGTAATCCTGTTGTTATTGGCTTTAGCTTGTTTTTTTTCCCTTTGCAATATCTTCACCTGAATGAGTTAGGTTATACCACTTGTACAGTTAAATATTAATTATACAAGTAGTAACCTTTATATATTATATCAAGACATTCGATTAAGATAAAATAACATGTTCTGAGTGTCTGTATAGATATCTTATTATGTCAGATTTTAAAGTTGAGGTAGTCAAATATACATATTTGATATCACGCAATACTAGCCTCGTGAAATAGAAGAGATCGATACATTGCCGATTAGGCCATACGCTTTGAAAGAGCCATCGTGGGTAAACGCTTAACACCAGCACCTCAAGAGGAATGGGATTAACGTTCGAAGTGGAATCTAAATTAAACCTGGAGGTTGAACCGTCGAGCTATTAATATGCGAGCTTTCCCATGTAAAAAAAAAAGCCCAACAGGTTTAGGTGTTAGTAAGAGACCAAGCGGGTCGATCAGCCCACAACATGTTTGATTTGTGGGTCATCTACTGTAAATAGATTAGGTTTGATCCATGTCGCCGTGACTCATGTTGTTGACGGCATCTGGTAGTTTAGTTTAGTTGATCTTTAACATATTGTATTCCAGTGGCTTATATTATGCTTCGTATGTACATACATGTTGCATTAATGAGTAGGATGTAAAAGGGATTGCCTTACTTGTGCCTAAATACTACTCTGTTTGGAACAGCTACTAATAACTCCTTCTTTGGTCAAAATAGTTAAGCAAGAAAAAAAAAAGTACTTGGCCAGCAGAGGGTTATAGCTAATGCTGGGTGATCAAATCTAACACTTTTGAGGACTAAATATGACATGACAGTTGCTAAAAGTCGGCCAGATTGCGACATTAAAGCACTGGTATCGTTTTATATGGTGATTAAACCAAAACCGACGTTTGGATTTGAATGCGAGCTGGGGGGAGAAAACGTAGAAGCAGGCAGGCTAACTTGGCTACTTCAGTAGCCTAGCTATGCGTGGCACTTTGCTCACCGGTGGAGGCAGCCGTGGCACTCATAATTAGCCCTGACAAGTGAGTCCTTAACTCACCTTACAGTTTTGGTGGCTCTCGATGGCTCTCGCAGCCGTCTCGGTCAATTTGACATGCAAAACGGTCACTCTGTCTGCATTCCCTCGGCCACAATTCAATCCATATCTCCCATCCTGGGAGAGCGCCGCCATCTTTACCAGCCCTCCACCATCGTCCCTCTGACGGTGGATCATTTAGCAGACCTCGACTCCCCTTCCCGACACGGCTGCGGGGAGGGACTTTCACAACTCATAGGCTGAGAGAGGATCCTCCAGAATAGCGTTATCCTGGACTTCCGGCAGGCAATAACCGGTATCTTACTTCCTATGAGCTTCGTTCGTCCAGGTTACAGTACGAGGAGCAAGAGTAATAACAACATGGTAAGAATAACAAAAATATAAACAACAATAACCAGAACAAGAATACACATTGAGGTTGGACCAAAAATTGGGCAAAGCACCATCAAAAACATGTAACGGAAACGGATACCTCGATATCGGAAATTCCGGCCATTACCTCGCCACTCGACGTTAAACCCATGTAACTAACTATCGCCCTCTCTCCGTCGTTATCGCTCATTTGGAGCATCTCATGCCAGGCGTGCCGTCGTGAGGTTCTTATCTCACGGCGAGGTTAACAGCTGGAGTGAGGCTGACACGCTTACCTGCTGCATCCCATTCGATTAATGACCTACCAAGTAATGGTCAACTTCACGACGTAGAATACACCAACATAATAATAACCGTTCCTTGTCTTATTTACCTACTGTAACTTCTGCTTTGATATTGACAAGTTGAAACAACTTACGGAAAATGTCATCAAAAAGGTCACACCATCTAAACATACATTTATTAGGAATGGTTTATCAAACAGCCTCGTTGGCTAAATTTAGGTCCCTAAATAGCTCTTATGACCTAGCCAAATAAACCAAACATCTTTAAACATGTTTATCCAGCATTTGTTTTTTGTAATGATTTCTGGTTGAATTGAATGGTAGGAGCCGACATAAACCCAGTGTGTCGTGTGAGGCAGCTACTATCTTTCACATTCAGTCCCCAAGACATGATTAGACAGTAAATTTGGTGTGTTATTGCCTCAGGCAGGGTGTGGGAAGGCCTGTGTGATTCCAATAGATTACCGTAGTGTTTTACTTACCCCACCCTTTTCCCCGACTGGGTTACTCACATCTCTCTCTCACACACACACACACACACACACACACACACACACACACACACACACACACACACACACACACACACACACACACACACACACACACACACACACACACACACACACACACACACACACACACACACACACACATTAACATTCAAAGTACATGTTATCATTGAATGATTTTAATGTGTATCTCAAAAACTGTTGTTCACTTACAGGGCTGCATTAAATGGCTTTGAGCGTGATCATCAGAATGACAGATGAACAGGTTATTTTTGTAAAAATAAATAAATAAAAATCCAGGTTTATTAGAAAGCATTTGGGTCTTGAGCCTCGGACACCCAAGCGTTCAATGTGGCATACTATTGGTTCTCTTTGTTCCCAAATAGGTGCATTCTTTTGTCTATTTCACAGCTGGTGTGTTTACAAAAAGGCCTGAAGCTGTTGCCCAAAGGGATAATAATTCACCTAAGACATCAAAATGTATACACGCCCCTATAAGAATAAATGTATTGTGCAGTATTGTGAACTTACCTAATTCTCAACGTATGATCCTATAATAACTGGTTTTACAGTATAGGCGCCACCAGTCTTTACTTTAACTATTTCTGATTATACCATAGTGGGCCATACTAGAAAAAAGTGGCATATTATATTATTGACTGTTTAAACCTGTGCTTCTCGTTTGTCCGCCAAATACCCATTAAACTGTCAAACCCTGAAAGTTGCAGTTTGGCCCAGCATCTTTGGTGCCATAGGCAAGAACAGCCGAAGTTGCCCCTCCTTAGGCCAACATCCCCCCCCCCCCTTACACACACACACACACACACACACACACACACACACACACACACACACACACACACACACACACACACACACACACACACACACACACAAATTAACAGATGAAGTGCAGATTTTTTTTATTAATACAAGCTCAATCAAAGCACAGCAAATATAATACATCCAGTAAGGGGGCGAACAGTAAAATATAATGCTCACAATCAGTTGAGGCAAAGACTAAATACTCACATTCACTTGACTCAGCTACCTGAGTCTCTCCAAAGTCTCCTCTTCCTACGTATCTAGACTTCGTCTGAACTGAATTAAACTAAAAATTGTCTCCTTATTAATCCGCTTTGATGAAGTATTTTACAGGAGTAAGGTTTTATTCATATGCCAACTGCATTCAGTCTCTTCTAAAGACCTGTCTGTTTTATATAATACATATTTTATGCAAAGCAGGCTCTGGTGTTTTATGGTTATCAATCACTAAATCAATTTAAAAAATGGTGGTATTCCTTAGATTAACTGAAGGGTTAGTTTGGCAATCAATCCATACAATTGTTTTAATTTTTTTCTTATTAAGCTGGAACATTCTCCATTCTCCATTTTTAACATTCTTATGAATAGACGACTTGAAACCTCCTTCTCATCTGTGCTCATGTCAGCTGTGGTACTTTGTTTCCCCACTGATCTAATTTAATCTTGAAGAGAGTCATCATCTCATTCATTGTGTTGGTATCATGTGAGGCTTCTCTGCTGTTTTGTCCTGTCTTTTTTTGTGTTGTATACCTCTTGCGCCTGTCTTGTGTTTTAGCAATAATCCCCTTTATTGATATAATTCCCCAAATCGTGGCCATGCCCACAGGTTGGACTAGTTCAACCACCCCTGTCTAGAATGCCCGATGCATAGGTTTTAAATCCTTATAGTATTATAATGGTGCTACTTGTTAAAATAAATTGGTCTATTCATTTTACTTATAAAGGATAACTATAGTGTTCTTATTATACATGCATGGGGGTGGCTTGCTGCATAATTATTTCTAAATGTTTATTCTCAAATGCAAAATAAAATAAATCATTTTGTGTTTTGTTTTTCTTGGCTATGGACGGTTGGCTACCCTAGGCTTCATCCTACACAGCGTATGCCCGGGGCCGGCTCTGTGTCACAACACTCACAATCACAGATGGAAAACAGACACCTACTTCATTTTTACATTAATGTTGATTTGCCAATTAAAGTTCTGTCTTTTCAGGCTTGTGTGTACAGGGGCCCCGGGGTCAAGGGTCAAGCCCTACTGACAGCTAAAAACAGTTTGAGAAAGACTGTTTAGAACCCATCTTTTCTTCAATCTCTTCAGTATATGGTCATCCTCCTACCTTGCATATCCTTTGGCAGCATAGAAGTTGATCATTAACAAATGTGTCACTTAGGCCGGTTCCCATTTTGGTGCTAATCAACATCGCATGTTCACACTGTGATTATTCGCAGATACAGAAATGCCTGCTGCTCTTTACTGCGTGATATGCCTCCTGAAACACCTCGGAAATTCATGTTTATTGCAGCATTGAGTGAGAAGGTTGGCCCTCTTTTAAAGGGGCTGGGTGCCATATATTCTTTGTTTTTTTGCACCAGCAACCTATTGGCTTTTCTTTGATAACCTTAATAATGTGAGGTTATGTTGAGCTCAAAGGTCATTCCTTGCCATGCAGGTGAACATCCTTTACTTATTTTTGGTCCGTTTTTGGCTGAGGATACTGCAACAAGAGTATATTGATATTTGATGTAGGGTTTTCTTATGGGATTAGTCAGGAGTTAGTGAGTTTGTCAGGAGCCCTGACAATTATATCATTCGGCAGCAGTATCAGGCCAACATATATCAGGTGTGTCTGCCTACACAAACAGACCCATGTAAGTACACACATTTAAACTGTTTAAACATACTCAAAATTACTACTAAGATATATTTGTACCTGGACCTAATGTTAGACCTCCAAAGTAAATGAAAGCTACACGAATAACAACTTCTGCATGAAGTGTTTTAATGTATATCCAACTTATATGGGTGGTTGCAAAAATTGCACACATCTTCAAGTTCAAGCTATAAAAGTAATAACCGGTGAGCCCATTATGCATGTATCCACGTGGCAATCTGGCCCAGGCGAAAGGCTCTACTGGCATGGGAAAGAAACATCTGCTGTACTGTTATCCTCCCATTTACACAAGCAGACAAAGAGAGAAAGTCACGTAGAGTGTTTATGTGTGTGAGAAGCTGCAGGGTGGGTATTCAAAAGGTACCAAGTTAAAATCCTTATTAGTTTCTCTCCCTCGCTCTCCAAATTTGTACAAATGCAGCATTCCCAGTGAAGATTATTATGGTACAACAACAGGGGCATGTTTATTAAAGCATCCACAACACCCCCTGTTCCCCCTCCCCTCATCTGCTATTTAAAGACCTTGAAAAACAGCAGCTTTTCCAGTTAATGATTCACCACTATGTAGGGAAAGTGTGCACTTACGCTGTTGACTCTTATCACTGCTGCCTGCAAAGCTGAGGGTAGGTTATCTCTATAGCTGACCTTAATGGGGTGGAGGCATGTCATTTTTCCTCTTTGTCTGCTAGAGAAAACATGGCCATTGTGCAGAAATGCTATTCTATTAATTGAGAGCAGATTGCACATTTCCGCTCAGCATGCTTGTGGCTTAAACAGGCTTACAAGATGGGGTCTAGTATGGAGGTTGCTTGCCTTGTCAAAAGGTTTTTATTAGGTATTTAATAAATGCTAAGCATACATTTGGGTTTCCCTTGTAAAGTATAAAACACAGCTATTGTATTGTGCTCCGGTTTAGATTGTTCAAATTTTTAATTCATTTTAATAAAAGTTAAATTGCTAGAATGAAACCTTTAGGCCTTTGCATGTCTCTTCAGTGGTGTCTCCAACCTTAACTCCAAGCCGGGGCTAGCCAGCAGGCTGCCCTGTCTTTGACCCATCCCTTCAGCATCTGCGTTCTTCTCTCTTCCTCTCATCCAGAGCCTCGCATTGTCTCCCCAGGGAGATGAGCCGCTGCACGGGCACGTCCGCCGACAGCGCAGAGTCCCACCAGCTGTACTCCGGGGACAGGACGCACGTGGGCCTGTGGTCGATCAGGTAGCGGTTGAGGTAGCTCTCCTCCATGCCCCTGGCCATGAACCCCTTCTCCTGGTCCTCCAGGATGAGCAGGGAGCAGGCCCGGGCCAGGCGGAACACCTCGGCCACCCGCCCCCCGTACAGCTCCGAGGTGTAGTAGAGGTCTCCCTCGTCTTCGTCCACGCACGCCGCAGAGCTCTCCTCTATCTCGTAGGGGAAGGCGTGCCGGGGCATCCCGTACAGCTCGGGGTGCAGGGTGGCCACCAGCTCCGACAGGATCTCCTCTCTCACCGGCGCCGTGAACTCCTGGTCGACGTCGGCGCAGAAGACGTACGCCACCTCGTCACCGACCTCGTCTTTGATGGCGGCGGCGATCAGGTCCATGCGGCGACGGGCCAACCTGTCCCAGCCGGGCATCTCCGCCACGGGGACCACCTTCAGGTCCCTCTCCGGGGCCAGCTTGATGGGGGGCTCCAGGGAGCGGGGATTATCGCAAAGCACGTAGTACGTGACCCCCCGGCCCGGGAGGAAGTTGACCTCGGCCGACAGGAGGAAGCGGCGAAGGTGCAGGCCGTAAGCGCCCACGGCTAGCACGAGGAGGCCCACGCGGACCTCCCGCTGGGAGAATTTCGCCCTGTGATTTGCTGACTCGCTGCTCTCCCCCCACACCAAAGGGGCTCCCCAGGGGGTCTCCAGGAGAGGCTGATGTCCTAATGAGGTGCCCGTGTCTGGAGTGTCTGCTTCCCCCTCGACGGGCTCCAGGCCTAGGATAGGAGGATGACCGCCGTTGACAAGGACTGTGGCCTTGGACCTTTGGAAAAGGTCTAAAAGGGGTGCAGATATGTTGACATTAGAAAACTTTCTCAAATATTCACCATATAATCACTGCAAGATTATTAACGGGCGGCCAATTTATTCAGCTGGTATCAATAACATTGTTTGCAGAGCATATGTCCACGGCATATTGTAGTCATGTGTTTGATTCATGTTTTGATGGATGTTCTGAACATGATGATCAGGTCACCAGGAGGTTAATAAACATTGTCTTCTGTACTTAGAGTTGTGTCAGAATTTGTGTACTCTAAGATGTGCTATATGCAGGTCAAAGTCCTACCCTGCACCAAATGGTTGTGCAGCACACTCACATATCAGAAGAGACAATAGGAGGCTGCACAGGACCATCCGTGCTTTGCTCACCCTTACTGGCCCTATTGGACACACATCAGGAAACATTCACATTCCCGAACACACGTGCACAAACATAAGCACACATGCCAGTTGATTGCGGTTGATGACACAAATAAGTAAAATACATATTGAAAATGGTGGTAGGATCTGCATGTACAAATTCGGCTATAATTGTCAACAGTGTAAAGGAGGTGTGTGTAGTGTAGTTAAGTTAATCTATGTAGCCCTTTATCACAATTGCACGAACTTCACCGCCCGCATTGGACTGCATCACCTGAACAAAAAATCCTTTAATTTGTAAACCAATTAGAGGTACCACACTTAAGTGCTCCGTGGGTAGACATTCGCTAATTATTAACGAGATACATGAATAATTAATTTCGAAAGGTCAAAATAAGGTATACGACACACACACGCGCGCACGCACACACACACACACACACACACACACACACACACACACACACACACGCACACACACACGCACACACACACACACACACACACACACACACACACACACGCAAAGCATCGAAGCCTAATAAAGTACACAACTTGATAACGGCCCAATCAAATTATGCCGATGCGTCAAGTTTTCCACCCGCCATATTCGACTGAAAGACAACCCCCATTTCCTCTCTCTTCTCCACTGAAAGCATCGTTAGGGCCAAAGTAAACTTTCTAATGAACACCGATCATCCCAGACGATATATCAATAGAGTAGGCTACAAAAACCCGTAGAGAGAAAGGGGAAAGAGGCGGAGCGACCGTACTGACCTGAGCGACATTTGCTAAACATGAAGAGTGCCATCCTCTGACGTGTAGGCCCGGTCGGTTCCCGAAGTCACACTTCAGCCCCTCAGCACAACTCTTATCCGTTTCTTCTCCCTGTCTTTTTTATGGATTTACTTTGAACGTTAACATAAGTAACTCCGCACCGTCTTCCGCTTGAAGACGCGCAACAATCCTTTCTGCTGGAGCATCGCCTCTAGACCATTGCACCAGATGTAGGGAATATGTGCAAATGGGATCAGTTAGGCAAGCTGAGGAAAAAACAAAAACTAACGGAAAATGTCCTGTTGCGCTGCTTCTGTAGCGCTATCAATAGTAGAACTAAGTATGTCAGTCCATCTGTCTAACAAGGCACAGACGACATCAAAGTCAGAAGAAAGGTGGCTATGTATAGCAGAAAAGACATGCATTTAACCGGCAGACCATTCAAAGAGAACACCACTTTGGTACTTTAATGGGATATTCACATTCTAGGGAGAAAAACACGATTGGCATGCTTGTTCCTCTATTGTGCATTTACCATGTTTTCCACTAGGGGAGTGTATTTCACTTGAAAATTCATCATTTTTCCCTCAGAATCATTTGTATGTGTTTATGTTTTTCGATGAAAGTAGGAATGTTGGATCCTACTCCTATAGCTGGTTGAATATTTTTAATGGTTGAATACATTTAAAAAATGATTAGCCAAGAGATATCATTTCAAAACAGCAACCAAAAACTCAATACCACTCCAGAGTTCACTTTGCGGTTTATTACAATAAATTATTTTTTGTACATCCATACATACATTGCAACGTTTGTCTTGAATAAACAAATTTGGACAGAAGCATTGATTCAAACTCATAAACAGCACCGGCTACTCTAAGGGATGGTTAAATTACAAGGCAAAATGTAAACAATTTTTTCCAAACATCTTCATGTTCACCTTGTTGGCGCAGGGCAAGAGAAACAAGTCACCAGGAAGGCAAGTCCCAAACCATTACCAAAACTGTTGTTAAATCGAAATCTAAATGCAAATCAGCAATATAATTGGTAGGCCTACTCTGCATACAGGCTTCATCACTTCACAAGAAAACACTTTTATTGTAATATGAATGAATGAATTGCTATACAACCATTAAAAGAAATAGGTGAGGTCATCACAGCATCATTAAGGCGATATGAGAAGATCAAAGTGCTTGAAGGTGTCAATGCAGAGCCCCATACTAGCACATTGCTGGTCACTTCCACACAACTCTGATAGGTTTTCACTTTATAATACCAAATAAATAAATACCAGAGAGTGGACTTGTGCATGTTAATGCTAAGGTTTTGAATTGGTGGCATTGTTTAGCTTGTATGTGAGCAAATATCATATTTTGCATGGTCACCAAAATTGACCGAAGCCTTTTGACAAACTAATGTTTGGCAGTGTTTATTAGTATCAATGAGTGCTATTCATAATCTCGACACAAATTAACTTGAGAACACTACACTTATATAACGTAAAATAAACTGAGCAAGGGTTCATATGTTTGTATATATATTTTACTCTCATAAACTATTTGGAATCTCTAGAAAAATATTTATTTGAATGCAGCATTGTACTCATACAAAATAAATAAGATTGCACAAGAAGTAGGAGAGTCCTTTCAGTAGTGGTGGACTGAGAAACCTTCCGACTGGTTCTTTCCAACTCATTAGCAGAACACCCAATGACCAATGGTTTTCAAAACGTAATCGAGTGTCATAGTGTGTTGGTGCAACGGACGTGTCATACCTGCATGCTCTTATAGTTTCTAAACATTCATAAATATAGATTATTCAATACTCCGGAGAAGACAGAACACGTTAAAATCCCTTTATTCGCCTCCCCTGAGATTAATAAGTAAATTAAATGAAAGTAAATGAGTAAATGAAAAAATGTGTTGTTTGCAATTTACAATTTGGTTTGGAAATTACTCTATCATTCATGACCCAAACCGTGTGATGTGAGCATTATACAATATAGTTAGGGTTTGCTTGGCAGTATGACATCACCCATGAATTAAACCTCATGATTATTTGTGTTTCGAGGGAGATGTTTTATAATTTAAAGTGTCCTCAAAAACGAATTACAATCATGGCCTTGTGGTAAAAACTAAATGATTCCTATGATTGACAAGAAACCTGGATCCTAAAGATGACGTGCTTTCCCCCTCGACTGTGAAGGTAAGAGAGACCGGGCCTCTGAGCCACATCACCCTCCTCTATCAGAAGATCAGTTTGTGTTTTAGCTATCTGGTATCGAAAGTATATTTGGAGCAGAAGTTGTAATCGTTGAGGTATACTTAGAGAACATAATATATATATATGATTCAAATCACATAAGGAGAACTGAAGTGTATGAAACCTTGCTTGGCATGCCTGGATTTGCAATAATAGTATATCAGAAATACAGCTTTGAGGAAATTATATGAACTGAAAGAATACACCCCCTTTGCTTCCTTTAAGCTCCTCTTACTACCCTATTCCATTCTTCGCTCTCCTCCCCTCTCGTTCTCCCTTACCCTTTTCTCCACGTACATTCATCACTAACTTCCTCTCTGTCTTATCCTCTCCTCTCTCTGTCTCCCCTGTCCTCCCTGCCTCTCCTCTCCTCTCCCCCCCTTCTCTCCCCTACCTTGCCAAGTTCTTCACTGGCTATCATCGGAGATCATGTCCAGCATGGCCTGCAGCAAGCGGTCATCCCTATGCCTGTACGGCTTGGAGCTGTAGAACCGGTCGCTGTAGTCACTGTAGAGGCTGTCCTCTCTGCCCTGGTACTTGTTGATCCTGTCCAGGGCCTGGTACAGCTGCTGTGGTGGTAGACGGGTGGCTGGTGCTGCTGGCAGGACATTGTCAGGACGCTGCTGCTGCTGCTGCTGCTGCTGCTGCTGCTGCTGCTGCTGCTGCTGCTGCTTCCTGGCTTGAGAGTGGGGCTGGGAGGCTGGGCTCTGCCGGTTGAAGGCCGTCTGTAGGAGACGCAGCAGGGCCAGGGTGGGGGAGTCAGCGGAGGACGCTGTGTCCCTGGAGGACTCGCTTTGGACCTGCGCGGCCACTGCAGAGGCGGGAGCATCTGGGGCCTTCAGTGGAGGGTGGGCCTGAGTGGGCTCCTGAATGACACACGCAACGCGGACAGGATGAGTTTATGATGGACGATGACGATGATGAGTTTATTGGTCTTTAATTGAGAACCCTGATTCATGTTCCTCAACTGATCATTCGTGGATCTCTTTCAAGGGAATATTGTCATTCTTGATGACATATTTCTATCAAATAGTATGTTGTAAAAAGTATGATATTAATAATAATTGGTGAGGGGTTGATCAGAAGCTCTCAAGCTGGTTTGTAACAAAAAATATTTATTTGCCATTATTTGTTTTAGGAAGTTTTAGGTAGACTTTATTTATTCTAATTCTTTCTATCGCAAAGGAGATTGAGTGAATATGTAGCGGGTTGCGTGACTTCCCTGCTGTTGCGTATTGGGATACTGTGTACATCCCTCTAGGTTAACCCTAACCCTAACCCTCACCTCCATCATGGTGTCCATGTGCTCCACCCCGCGCCGGTCGTTCTGCACGGCGTTGTAGGGCACGTACACCCTGGGCGTCTTCATGTGCTCGGGCTTCTCCGACGTCCCGTGGAGGATCAGCTTCCAGCTCAGGATCCGACCCTCGTTCTCCATACGGCCAGACTGTGAGAGAGGGCAGATGGATGGCGAGTTCAGCAGCAGCAATCAAAGAAAGCCATGCAACGCCACAGCTGAGAAGCCGGTTCAACAGCGACCCTGAGCCAATTGGCCCCTTCAGTAATAGTAATAAGGTAGGCCTTCTTCAAAACACAACCCTTGGCACCTATTGCGCTCCTAACCGCCCCCCCTGAAGGAGGGATCCCTCTTCTGGGTTCCTTCTCAATTCCTTGGATTTTGGGGGACTTTTCCATCAACTCATTAGGGATTAGGTTTAAGAGGTGTTGTATCATGTGGCCTATGACACACTCTCAGACTGTAAATGGGATCAAGGGTCTTTACGCAGAAAATGTACTTGACTGGACTTGATGACACATGGCCACTGATGGACGGCTGTGGTGAGCAGGGGCGTAACTCACAGTGTCCGTGATCTTCAGGGTCCAGGTTCCTGCAGGGTCCTCTCCCCAGGTGTGGACGGACATGAAGTCCCAGTTCCGGAAGCCGTTGGAGGATGTGTCTCTTTCTCTCTCCGCTAGAAGCACGGTGGTAGTGCCTGAGGGGACAAACACGTGTTAACTAGTTCACTGGAGAGGCAATGATTCAATGTGGCAGTTATGCGGAAGGCATGAACATGTGCATGCATGAATGTATGATGAATATGTGGTTCGGGAACAGTTTGCCAGAGGAACTGAGAGCATCACAATCCGCCAAGAAGTTGTTTATTTAACAAAATCTTGAAACATACCACACACATTCTAATCACTTAATATGCAACCTTAGTATAATTCTATCTCTTAACTGTATCCGAGTTTTACTGTTCACTGATCGAACACATGCTGTGTTGTTTGGCTCATCGCTTTGCGGCATTGCACTTCTAGCGCTCTATGATCAGAGGTTGATGGATGGATGGATTGAAGTGCACGTGCGCGTCCTCCTCTGACCTGACGGCGAGGTGAGGGTGATGTGCAGGTCCCCCCTCCTTGTGTACTCGATGCTGGCCTCCACCTGCACGTGTTCCAGGGAGTGGACCGCGTTGGGCTGCCCGCCACAGGCCTTGGTAGGGATCTCTATTGTGATCTCCCCCGCCGCTTTCAGAGCCCTGTGGGGGATATTAAAATAGCAAAGGCATGGTGAGCGCCATGACAACCGTCCCACGTCATCGTCATCGTGCCGTGACGCGCGCTGCTTGGTATCCTCCCGGAGCAGACTCTGCAGCTCGTAGCTGTACTGACCTTGTGCATTAAAATAGTCTGTTTTTTGAGAAGATATGCCAAAATCGATAGCTCGATTAAAGTAAATGAGCAGGATTTTATCCTCTCACATTTGTACTTGCACTACACACTTTTATACTGTTTCAGACGATTCTGTGACGTGAGCATTTTGTGTCAGAAAGATCCATTCATAACCATATCTTCATTTAAAATCTCTCCAGCATAGCAAGCAGTAGCAAATGTGCACTTTCTGTTCTGTGCAGCCGTTCACTTAGTAATATAAGGTCGTAAATGAATCCCTCTCTCCTCAGCTTGTATAAGGGGTTGAGAAGTGGGTAATATTACTAAATGAAACAAAACATGTAAATCCTCAGGATTAAATTGAAATAGAGCAAAGTGAATTGACAGTAGAAGGTATCACTTTGACAGAATCTCATAATCCAAATACACCAAAAAAATTATATAATAGTGTCACTTTAGTGTGGCTGTTCACTTATTCGTATTGCTGAATGCAGTAACTGTACTTTCAAAAGTAATGAGGCTAAGCCTCCCTGCATGTGTTTATTAATCCCTGAAGGATCGCAATGCAACATCTGGTGAAGAAAGGGAACAGAGGGATAAACTGGCTTTCCTTGGACAACGTTTGATCCTAGTTGGCTGCAGTTAACTTTTAACGATCTTAAGGGTCATCCTTAAGGTGAATGAACACATGGGCTGTTTCGTTATTTTCATCAGTTCATTCATCGGCTGCCCAGGGCTTATTATTTTTCTCTTGCCATAGATGCACATGAAAACAGATGTGCCATCGGTAACAACAATGATTATGTTGCTTTGATTTGTTCGGGGCTAGAAGGTTTGAACATTACTGTATATAACTAGCCCTCTCTCTCCGTCTTCAATAAACACAATGTGGCTGTTGGACGACATACTACTAGGTTATCCACACAAAGACATATGCTTTTTGTAGTATTCTTAATTTATCAAACGCTGATTATTTTCAGGGTGCATTAATCTTAAATTGATTTAAAAAAATGTTCTTTCTTTATCTGACAAGAATAACTAATAATAGTATTCATTTATTAAGTAGTCATTTATGAACCAAATATTTGAATGTCTGAAGCACCAAGCAGTACATGTGGAATTTCTTCTTGATAAATCGTGATCAGACTCGTCGCCGCAGCCCACATGGCTGACGACGTCGACCCCAGCGCGGGAAGGTCTGACGGGTACCTGGGCTGGAAGGAGTCGTCTCTGACGATGCACTGCTTCTTCTCAGGGACGTGTTTCCAGGTGGCCGGGTCGGCTAGGTCCACCAGGGCCTTTGCGTTGAGGAGGCCGAAGCCAAAGCGACTGTTAACCATTAGCCCCGCGCCGTTCCTCTTCCAGCCCGGGTTGTTGGCCAGGGGGTCAAACTCTGAGGTCCACACCACAATGTGCTGCAGGTCCCTCCAGGTCAGCTCCGGGCTGGAGGGGAGAGAGACAGATCATGTCAAATTTGGGGACATATGAAACAGAACGATCACTCAAGCAGATGTTTTGTGTCCTTTCAGCCAAGTACCCTATTCACCAGCATACAACATTTTGGGGGGGAAAAAACATTAACATTCGATTTAGCCTACCTCATTTGATGAAGGTGGTATTAAGATACACCTCATTTGATGAAGGTGGTATTAAGATACAACTCATTTGATTCAGGTGGAATTAGTTTTCATTGTTGAACCTACATTTTTTCATAACCAATACTAAAACAATAAAACTGAAATTGTTTAAATAATCATAAAACCCTCTGAAACCCTTCAAAGTACCCCTAGGTGTACACATACAACATTTTAGGAAAACCGGTCTAACAATGAATCACTGTAGATGCTTAGAGTTTAGTTTAATGCTTCTGCGGTACATACTTTTGTTCCAGTGCCAGGGCAAATATCCCAGCAGCCAGTGGGGCAGACGCAGAGGTTCCAGTATGAGTCTCAGTGCACTCATTATGCAAATCGGCACTCGTCTGTGAGCAAACAAAAACAGTACAGCAAAGTTAATAAAACAGCATTTAAATTAAATATATCAACACTTAATTTGGCCAGTGGAAGAAAACACGCAAAAATAATGTCAATAATGCAATTTGCTATCAAACTTTTTTTATATTAATAGAACAAGCAATGATGACGTTGTCATCATAGGAAAGATAAAAGTAAAATAAATGTCATATCACCCAGATACAACTTCCTAAAATCCACACAAAGAAACAAGCAACCATGGAGGGGAGCACGAGGCATTTTGCCCCAAAAATTGCCCTCAAAATCGGAATGATGGGGGCTTTGAAATTCCCCAGTAAGAGAATTAACTCTATTTAACTCTGAATTTGTAAAGCAGGTCACAATTTTCCTTATCATTGGAGTTCTTAAACATTGTTCTGTTATGCTACAGATAAAAAATAAGGTATTTCCTTACATTTGCTACAATTGCCATGGAAACTAATAAAAAATGTCCCCGCGTATTAACTCGATGCTAACGGCACACGCATTGAGCATGAGCAACAACAAGGCGTGATGGACTCACGATGCGCTGGTCGGTGTAGTCCCCGCTGCTGTAGGCAGTGGCCAGGGTGGAGGAGCACTTCTCTGCGTACCAGGGGGACAGGCCTTGCTGGGAGGCGCTGCTGATAGAGATGGTGTAGATGCTATCGGTGTAGCCGTCACAGTCACAGTTATCTCCTTGCCGACCGCCGTTGCCCGACGCCCACACGAAGATGGAGCCCTTCCCCCCGCGGCCCTGAGTAGCAGAGAGGAGGGCGGGAGGAGGGGGGAAGGTGGAAGGGTAGGAGGGAAGAGGGAGGAAGGAGGAAGGAATAGGGAGGAGATAAAGAGTTCAATAAATGTTTTGGTAGAACATTTATTGAAATCATAATAAGAAAGATTTAATATGTTTTCGTCATCAACTAGTCAGTTCGTCAATGTCAAAAGTAAAAGTTCACTTAAAAACCTGATAGCATATTCAGATGAACTATATAAGGTACAATATGCATCATCGTGTAATCATTATGGAAACTACTGGACAGTTTTGAACAAATTTGCACAGAGCAAGTAGGTGTCCCTCTGTGTGAGTGTTAAACTAAACCCTGTATGTTGTGTATACTATTAGACTATTAGACCTTCCAACTCTTACTGAACGTGAACCCAGGCTGCAGTAGTACTGTTCGTGTTGGCTACCTTCAGTATGCCGTACTCAAAGGCCTTCTGCGCCAGACGGCCGGGCCCCTCCACGGTCTTGCCGTCGTCGTTGGGCCCCCAGCTGGCGCTGTAGATGTCCACGTGGTCCGGGTTGAACCCGATGGAGCTGGCCTCGATGGCGTCCGTCACGATCCCATCCAGCATGCGGATCCCTGGGTGGGAGAGACAGACACACTCTTTACAGCCCCAACTGTTTTCCACTCATTTCATCTCTACTAAACACAATGAGTATAATATAAAAATAGGTGTTGCCCAAAAGCGGAACAAATTGTATTTAGCCTTAATTGCCCATTTGTTATTAGAGGGGGGCGGCATTTATATTCAGTCTATTTTGGGAGCATAATTAAGCTGGTGATTACGGGGCATTGAGTGCCAGATGGCCACTCTGACCCTTCAAATGTCATGTTCCTTGCGTGGAAAACATGTTTTTTCCTTGCTCAGATTGCGTTTATGCAGTATATCTGCAGAGAAATCAGGGGTCCCTCAGGGTCACCCCCACAATACTTTTGAGCAGTACTCAGAGTGTGTCTGCTTTCACAGCAACCAAACAAACAAACAACACTATAAATCAACATCTTTCAAAGTAAAAGTTAACCTTACCTCCAACTTTGGAGTTGTACGCCACTCCAACGCCACATTTATTGTTGTCTGCCTGCATGGCGATCTCCCCAGCGCATCGCGTGCCGTGCCTTGGAACGAGGAACATAATAAAGAATTGGCCTCGCGTTTGGTTCAACATGTGCTTCAACTGTATGCTATTGTTCCATGGCGGCCATGTTTGATAACATAGTTTATCATTGTGTATCTGTTACTGTCGGAGTGCAAGCTCCACTAAAATGTATGTTGTGTTCATGTTTGAACCCTCCTGTTTCCATTGTATCGTTTTTCCCTTCTTCCTTATTCAAACATTCACTCTCTTGACTTCACGTGTGTCATCGTTGTTTGTGCTGAATGTAAATAAAGGTTGAGTGGTCACGTAATTACGCAGCTGAGAAAACTAGCCTCAATTGCATCTGGCGTAGTATGAGTCATCAAATAATATTGTGGGGGTCGATTTGACTAAATCTATTATCTATTATTTTAAATCTCCTTGTTGTCTCTACATTTTCTTGATTTCACTGTTAATCTTTCGATTGCCATTTAAAAGCATACCTTGAAACTAGAAAGTATTACAATCAACAGATTATGTGATTAACATTTTTTTAACAGAAGGACTTTTAACACTTTCACTGTCACTTATAAAGAGTCAACAATAAAGGGTCTCTGTGGATCTGTGGACCTCTATAGATGACCCCAACACTTCCACATGGCTGGTTCTCATAGAATGGATCTCCATCGACGTAGACTCACTTGTTCTCGTTGGTGGAGTCGTAGCGTGGGAACGGGTCCGGGTCGTTGTCGTTGAAGTCGTAGCTGGCTGCTGCGTCCTATTGGTCAACACATAACATAGGGTCCTATTGGTCAACACATAACATAGGGTCCTATTGGTCAACACATAACATAGGGTCCTATTGGTCAACACATATCATAGTGTCCTATTGGTCAACACATATGCAATGTTGGGAGGGGTCGCGTGTGTTCCTGGACAGGGCCAAGCTGCCGCCAGTGCATTAATACCAGGTGAAAGAGATGTTAAGATGGCGTACAGAAGGAGAGCTCCATCTGACTGACCCGTTTTCCAACTGAAGCTAGTCTGGTCGAATTCCTAGAATGTATACATAATTCATATTTTTTTCGTCTTTCCAAATAAATTGTAGCCCTGGGGAACCAGATGAAACTGTGAGATCATGTTTTATTTGCTCTAGCATGTGCATCCGGCACGACTTCACGCTCAGGCAGATATCAAGCAGACCTGGCCTGGGTCAGCCCCAGCCGTTCATCTAATATGAGACAGGCTTAATACGATGACTGAACAGAGGAGCACCATTGAGGCCTTTCCAAAACAACCAAGATGGTTACCGCTGCTGATGTGTCACACGTTTCATTGCTCTGATTGGTTGTAGGTCTAGCCAGTTCCGTCCAGAGGAGTTTTGGTCTGCGCTTATTGATAACGTCCCTTAGAAAAGGATAATGAACTCAGAGGATTCAGGCATGCAATTGCCTATTGGTCTGGATAAACTAGTCGCATGAGATAAAAGTTCTGTGACGTTGTATGCTATACTGTATATATTATACTGTATTTATGTATTTGTCTCTCATTAGTTTGTTTTTTTATCTGCATTTTCCGTCCAATTTGGCTGCTGTCCCACATGAATTTCACTTAGGGGATTAATAAAAAGATAATTTATTTTAATAATCAAAAATCCACCGGAACAGCACCAATCAGGTGTGTCCAACGTCATCATTTTTCATCACTTCCGCTGCATCATGCAAATGGGTTCTAAAAATAAATGTGGTTGTTTAGGATTAGCATTCTGCACGGCAGAGAAGCATTTAATTAATTAGTGTTAATTGGAGCGTTTCTTTAATCATGCCGCCCTGTTGTTATCAATCTTTTCCTTCTCTCTCTCTCTCTATCTCTCTCTTTATCTATATATCTTTATTTATATAGATGTGTATATATCTTTATATATCTATATAGATGGCCATCTCTAAATCTATCTCTCTCTTTATCTTTCTCCTCTCTCTCTCTCCCTCTCTCTCTCTCTCTCTCTCTCTCTCTCTCTCTCTCTCTCTCTCTCTCTCCCACTCTCTCCTCTCTCTCTCTCTCTCTCTCCTCTCTCTCTCTCCCCTTTCTCTCCT
>NC_082394.1:10951320-11023820 GCF_031168955.1 Gadus macrocephalus
GGAGCAGGAATCAGCCCGGCCCACCCCGTTGTGATCCGACACCCCTCTTGGTTGAACGGAAGAATGTCCCCCCCCCTGCTCTTGACATGGTGAATAGATACAGTGTGCCCTTATGATGGAGGGGGGGCTTGGAGCCATCAGATCCTCACGATAAGCTCAAGTTCTCTCATTCCCCGGTGGAACCTTTCAGTTGACAACGCGGGTCAACGAAAGACCGTCACAGACATACTTCCACCGCTCAGCTGCCAGGAGTCAAAACACATTTTGTTCCACAGCTCGAGCTTGAGGTTTCGCCTTTAGATTATGAAACTACAAATGGCTTGAAACTAAGTGCACCACGAATTGAGGATACTATGTTCTGATGCGGGCTATGGTGATTCAAATATAAAAATAGAGATATATGTTCTCGTGCTCTTGCTACATCACCGTTTCCCACAGATAGGTATTGTTGATTAGGTAGCCATTATGTAGTCATACCTGTGTAAAGATAAGGCCCAGGTCTTTGTTCTAGCTCAGTGTGCTTTGTCTTCCCCGGGGTCAGTAAACACTGTTGCCATTTTAACTATTATCCCACAGAACATCTCCGGCTGTACGAGAAGCAAATTTACTCCATTGACCCCTGGGTGCCGGATGAGGAATGGCTTTGCACAGCGTTCGGGATGGATAACTCTTCCATATATTGACCAGTTGCACTTTAACAGCAGTAAGACCGGCCTTCAATCTATGAAGAGGATAAAACAAGCTTCTATAAAACGCTTTCATTGTTCCATAAAAAAAAAGGGAGATACCTCCAGCTCATTGGGTCTTATAGATGTGTTTTCTTCTCTAGGTTTCCTGACAGGGATTGCTCCACACAGCCTGTAATGTGTTTTGGAATTTATCAGCTTTGGAACAGTCAATTAAAGTAGCTATAAACATGCTTTCTGCTGAAGGGGGATTATTCTAACCAGCACATGTCATCTTTGCTACATGCAACATCTTGAAGACATGTTGAACACTGCTCGGATAAAAAGGGGTGTGTTTATATTTATATTGACATGGCTGGGAGCGATCTGGAATATATTAATCACAGCTATAAAAATGAATATCGCTAGTAATGGATATAAGTGGTTCAGCTCAATATTTATAGCAGTACATTATAATGAAGCCAAGTAAAACCAGGCAATATGTCATTTTTAATAGCTGAATTAAATGGGAATCAAATCATAACCTGTAATAAAGACTTAAGCACATAAAGATAAACTGATGTATCATTCATATGAAGTGGCTAGAAACTGTCAAATAGTCATGGACTAAGAGTTGAAGTAGGGAACCTGAAAGACCAGACCAGTAACTACCAGATCACCACCTGCGCTGGCTTGGGTTCCTGGTTATGTTTGACCAGGTGAGACGCTAGTTTCTACTAGTTAGCTATCTGCAATGGCTTGGGTTCCTAGTTATGTTTGACCAGGTGTGTGATCAGGTGAGATGCTAGTTTCTATCAGATCCTATACCTGCGTTGGCTTGGGTTCCTAGTTATGTTTGACCAGGTGTGTGATCAGGTGTGATGCTGGTTTCTTCCAGGTGGCTACCATCTGTAGTTTGTGGTGTGGGTGTGGGACCAGGCGTGGGACCAGGTGAGAGGCTGTTATCTACCTGCTCTGGCTTGAGGCCGGGGGGGATCCAAGCGTACTCCTCCAGGGCGCAGCCGGAGTCGTCGTCTGAGGTGGAGTTCCTCTGGAAGTCGTACATGAGCTTGGTGACCGTCTTCTCCATCTCCACGGGCATGGCCGTCACTGCATGCTCCTCTCGGCGACACTTACAGTGCACACAGATCTTCCTGCCATTGAGAAAGGACAAGAGAGAGAGAGAGAGAGAGAGAGAGAGAGAGAGAGAGAGAGAGAGAGAGAGAGAGAGAGAGAGAGAGAGAGAGAGAGAGAGAGAGAGAGAGAGAGAGAGCGCAAGAGAGCGAGAGAGAGAGAGAGAGAGAATGGTGGTCAGGCATTGAATCAATTCAAAAGATTTCCACACATCGAACCTTGTTGATTGAGAGCCCCAACTAAGGTAAGTGCTTGAGGACATGACATGACTATTAAACAAGCTACTTTTGGCGATGTTTAATAATTGAACACGTATTTTTATACACAGGTCATTAATTATGAAACGGTTAAGGGTAAGGCATTTTGCTCACGAATGCCAACAGCAGGTAGCGTGTAAACATTCTAGCTGAAACCCAGTACCTTTCTACTGGGAGTCGTCCTGAACACCATAACCATTACACTATCCCCTGTAATATAAAGCACCTCCGTTTGGAACCATAAACCAATGGTCTGAGGCAGACGGTAATGGTGTGATACGATGTGAAACATCAACTCCAGCGGTTCAGTGGTCAGGGTTTAGAAGTCAAGGTGTCCTGCTGTGTCCCTCGCAGCGATACACGAATGCCACAGATTTACTACAATGGCTTCTAGGAACACCTACACCAGGGGATGTTATGACAAACAGGCAGGGGGAGACCCCAATACACACACACACGCCCTATGACAGTGATGGAACACAGTAAAGGGCTTAGCAACACACACACACACACACACACACACACACACACACACACACACACACACACACACACACACACACACACACACACACACACACACACACACACACACACACACACACACACACACACACACACACACACACATTATCTCCCTTAGACTATCTCAAACTACTCTCTGTGTACACGGTTAGCTTGAAATACTAGCAGATGCTGGGCCAAGATAGTGTCACGTCAGACACGCCCGCGTATCTAGTGTAAGTTGAGGAAATACTGTCTGGAGTGTTAATCAAAAACTCACGCCGCTATCATTGAAGACATATCCAGTGAGCAGTCAAGAATACATTTGAGATTTGGATAAGATCGATAAAGGTTAGGGAAAATATATTTTGGGCGTAATGGATATATTGGCTAGTTCAAACTTTGGAGGAGGTAAGATATTTCCCCACTAAGATATCAAACAGTATTTCTTAAAATAGCACCACAATCTTGACACAATATGAGCTTTTGATAACAGCACTATAAATACAACACCCATCTAAACTCGATGCAGTCACGGGGTGTGTGCAGCCAGTAAGACATCAGGTTAGACATTCCACTGCGTCCTTGACAGCACTAAGCTCCGACACTGACCAGGAAATGCCCGGCGGCTAGCAGGTCACGTCCCACTCACCCACACTGGCCCCGCAGGCTGCCCCAGCAGGCAGACAATCCCATTACCAGCCCCAGACAGACGCCGGCCCGCCCCACCCATTCTCTGACCTTGCCTCACCATCAAGAAAAAAATGGAGGGAGCTTAGCAACAAACGCAGGACACCCGACAGTCAGAACTGAAAGGACTTTCAGCCCAGGTTTTCTATGAACAAAACAAAGAAAGCTCTGTGTATTCCTTACATACAGATTACTGTTCTGAACCTGACGGGTAATGTTTGATGAAGGAATAAGGGTCTTAGCGTGTTTGACAACAACATATATTTAGAGTCTTTGACTGTTTGATGACACAATGTAGTTTTAGGCTTAGCCCTGATGGATTTTGATGATTGAATAAATGTGGGAAAGCGCTTAAAACGCTTTGGTGGCTCAGTGACTGCAACAGCCCTGTAGCATGCCGCCACAGGTCAAACAAAGAAGGACCCTACACTTATTCAGAACAATATAAACATACATATAGTATTTAAAGTTGAAATATCCATCAGCACTTGAGGCTTGTCCCTCGTCAGCCGTAAGCCACAATACATATTACGCCACTTACGGATTCAGTCATCAAAACAACAGGCCTCTGCCACTTCCAGAGCCCCTATAGGCCGATACTTTCTACTGCAAGCCACATACCTGGCCAGATGTCTGTGTGAAAAACAACAACACATGAAAATGGTCAGATATCACTCTGATGAATATTGATGGGAAAGGTGGGCAGCATCTTCCTCTGATGAGGTCACCCAGCGTCTGAACGGGTCAGCAGCCGCTTGTCCCAGCGGAGTGATACATAGCCTGGGGGGCAGCACACCCCCAACGATCCCTTTATGACATTGCCGTGCCCTCCTCTCCATCATTACTAATGCATGGGCGAACACCTGGGAAGACACTAACCCATCCGCACAAACACACGCTCATAACCACCGCCACGGTGGATAGAGCACCGCGTTGCCTTTCCCCTTCAACACCAGCCTCTCTGACACATGGCTGCACACGCGCTACACCGCCGCGTTGGCTCCCGACGACGGGTGACAGAAAGCCGACGGTGATTCACGACGGCGGTCGGAAGTGGCACCAATGAACAGGAAGACGGCGGAGAATGGGCATGTTTCGCACACGTCTCCCACTCTTCTGACATGGTGCCAGGTGCCGGTGCTGCGCTGGATTCTGCCTTGGGTTGAGGACGCACGCCTGGTGATAGAGGTATATAAATAACCCAGGCGGGCGGCAAACAGGACCCCGAAGGAACAGGGAAAAAAGGATTTCAGAATGCACAACCGTAGCGCTCGGTGAGGCCGGGGCCCCGGCTCTGCTGGCTGACGGGTCATATGTTTAGACGCTCAGGGATTAGCGTGGACTCGTTTGTTTGCGTTGTCCAGCCCTGGTGCATCGTCCTTCATTCCCCTTCATATCCTTCCACCTTTCATAAAGTGACTGGCTTCAAAACGGCTGATAACCACCACCCCCCCCCCCCCCCCTCAATATCCTCCCTATCCTCCTATTTCTCAGCGCGGGGTTTACTGAATTCCTGTGTCTTAAGACCACCCTGGGCCCAGCTCTACTGTTGAAACGCGACCCCACAGAGGCTCTTGTCATCTGTGATTTCAATTAGGACGGATAAGAGTGCTCCGGTAATATAAGTTAAGTACATCACTTCAGCGAAGCCCCTGTAAGCACAGGGGCACGGTTAAGAAAGGAAAGTGGAATAGACCACTTCCTCCTTTGGACGTTATTGGCCTTTTCCTGTCCAGGGAGCTGGGGGATTTAATTTGTTGAGAGGTAAGTGGGAGTTTGTGTGTGTGTGTGTGTGTGTGTGTGTGTGTGTGTGTGTGTGTGTGTGTGTGTGTGTGTGTGTGTGTGTGTGTGTGTGTGTGTGTGTGTGTGTGTGTGTGTGTGTGTGTGTGTGTGTAGGGGGGCAGGGATAGGGTGGTCTTAATAATTAACTAGGTACTGGTGGTGTCATCAGTCACACTAACATTGGTTTGTTAAGTAAACACTGTGGAAACTTAAAACTTTTACTTGCAGACCTGACTCATAGATTGCCTTCTGAATGATCCGTGACCAAACAGGGCTCAAACTAAATACCATGAGGCTGAAATGATGAGGATAACACAAAACCATATACATTTTTGGACATTCTGTATTTCGGTAATCCTTTTCTTATGTCATTGGAAGGTTAATTGACTGTTCTAACCACTCATACGTGTCTAACCATTGGGAGACACTCAAACCACTTTACAATTCAAGCATCCACTTTCAGCCAAACATTCATTCACACACTGTCTGACGAAGCTGGCCACAGTACATGGCAACAAACATCAGCCACGTTTAGGCCTCTTGCTCAGGGGCAAGAGTAGCCAAGAATGGAACCAGTGAGTCCGTGACTGCATGCAGCTCTATTCAACCTCCTCTAAAAACACATCCCCCCCCCAGTCCTCTTCTTTGGTGTAAGTCTGTCCTTTGTTGTGTTGAGAGAGTGCATCACAGTCGCTCATGAGCGGCTCTTAAACAACCGTGCTCGCTATTCCTTTCCATGGCATCATTCACTATGGTGGGATTAGGATGCCTTGTCTAAATGGTTGCACAGAGGAAATAAGCGATGGGGTAGAGACAGACCGAGGCACAGAGAGAGAGACAGAGAGAGGGACAGAGAAAGAAACAGACAGAGACAAGGACGAAGAGAGAGAGACAGAGAGACAGAGAGACAGAGAGAGAGAGAGAGAGAGAGAGAGAGAGAGAGAGAGAGACAACCAAACAGCTGGGTGCGCACGGCAGCCAAGTCCCCTCTTGTCTTTTCTTCCCCTGCCTCTCCTTTTGTTTTCTCTGGACTGATGGGGGAAAATGGGAGGGCAGACTCCGGCTTTCTCTTTAACTTTTTGTCTTACTTTTTTGTGGGGCGGAGGAAAACACATGGTTTTGAAATGCTGGTTAAGAATGTTGCCATTTTGGTTTCAGCATCAAGTCCCCAAACTGAGGGAGTGAGCTTCCATTCTGGATACATAATGTACGATACATGGGTTCCCACCGTCTGACGCCTACTCTAGTCTTAGATAGCATGCCACTGTGGAGTTCAGAGTGAGTTACCATGGATAATTGCAGTTGTCTGCAACAATCCAATCTGTAATGCTATACTAGTAAAAGCCAGTTCACAGACATAAGGCCCACAGACATATACATACACACACGGAACCCTTTTTTAAATTCTCCCCACACATATTCATCTTCTGCTTTTGTGACGGATATCTGCTTGTGGCTGAGTGTGTGAGAGAGTAAAGACGTACCGAGAAAGAGACAAAGTGAGTGGACTTTATATCATGACGACAATGTTTTTTTAGTCATCTGCAGAATCTAAAGCACTCCTCGGGAAAAGGTGACGTTATTAAGCTACTGATGACGTATTTGGGTTGGCAACTTGGCCAAAAGCTTCCTCAACACCCTCTCAGGACTGGGTGAAGTATGGCATGTCTAGAATAGCTACAAAGCATTCTGTGAGACTCAAAATGTTGTCACCAAGGCGCGCTACCATAGGCCCATCCGCTGCTATATACAGTAACTATGGGCAACGGCTAAAGTTAGAATTCGCTGTAGATATCGTCATATGTAAATCCAAGGTGACCTATGGACAACAACCACATAAAGTAGTCAAACAAATAAATTGTGGGTCACTTCAAAGGAATATCAGCAATATGTATGGTTGTAATACCTATTTTATTAGTAAAAACTACGAAAAATAGGGATCTCTTAATTGCAATTAGAGGGGAGAATTTTCGTTTAAAACTACTGAGCACAAGCTTATAAAATAATACATTTACGCCTCTCTATGTCACTGTGTGCGTGCGTTGGTGCGCTTTTGTGCGTGCGTTGGTGCGCTTTTGTGCGCGTGTTCCGGTGGAGGGTTAAAATGAACACTGTAGATATATTTGCCATTTAGACTTTTTTCTCTTTCTTGCAAGTTTATTTATATTGAAACGGGAGAGTGATCCGTGCGCATCTCCTTACCTTTTACAGACTACAGAGGAGGAAAGTCATAGCTCCGATCTCGACGTGGGTACTTTTAAAACGTAGTATCTTCCTCATTGCATACTTTTGTCACACAGTTCCAGTCGCATTAACCCAAAAATCATTCACGCCGGACAGTTCTCTGGTGACTGTGGCCAAAGCGCAAATTCGCCCCGCTCACAAAATGCCCGTTCCGCTCCAACAGCCGAGCTCTGCAAACAAATTCTCCAGTCGCTGTGTCTTGGTGGTGCGGTGTTTGAACCAAGCGACCAGTGTAAGCTGTAAACATAAAATCCCCTCACTTTAAGTCCCAGATCCAATGCGAGCAGGAAATCCAGACTGTGCCATCCAAATAAAAAACATAGCTATCTCCTTCAGCGATGCAGGGTAGTAGGCTATTTAAAAAAAGAAAAGTTCAGTGAAATCTGCTAGAAAGGAACGAGACGCTCCGCTCCGCTCACTTGCAACTGGCCGAATGAATACCGTCACTAAGCTCTTTCCCTTTTGCTCCAACCAAGCGCTCCCCTCCCCTCCCCTCTCCCCCTTTATTTCAACCCTCCCCTCATGCTAATGATGCCGTTTGATCGCACCAAGTTAACGTGCTAACACTGGTACAATTAGAAGCATGAATGACTTGTGTTTTGAGATCATTTGCATGCACAAAAAACAAAACATCCCCAAATCAACTGGCCCGGGGCAATCGGCGAGGAAGGCTGGGGGAGAAGGGGGGATAGACGAGGGGGAGCCACAGGGGCTGTCCTGAGAGACAGAGGTGAAGCCCTGTAAACAAAATGGTGCTGTTTAACATAAGAAGCGGACATTAGCAGGATAAAGGAGGAGTAACGCCTGCTGACCCAATGAAAGTATTTTCAATAGATGTGCAAAATATAATTAATTGGATTATACAAACTATTTTGTAATAACAAGGTCGTTTGGTATAGCTCATGGGCCCAAATAATTATTATTCAGATTAACGACTAGCAGCCAACCATGCCCTTAAAGATAATTTCTTTCACTTTGATGTAAGCTTCAGCATAAATTGTGTTATTATCAGGTAATAATATGTCATTATATCCAAAAAAGGTTGAAATTTAATAAAACTGTATTGAACCCAACAAGGAGGGACTTAAATATTGAAGGATTAGAATATGCGTTCATATTACAGCTGACTGAACAGTCGGCTGTTCAAACAAAACCCTTCAGATACAAAGCCAATTTTAGTAATTTCCCCCATATATTCAATGAAACTACCAATCTATATAGGCAGCATGTTAACATTTCATGTGTGGAATACTTAATAATAATATTAACATGGCTTTTGTGTGTGTGTGTGTGTGTGTGTGTGTGTGTGTGTGTGTGTGTGTGTGTGTGTGTGTGTGTGTGTGTGTGTGTGTGTGTGTGTGTGTGTGTGCATAAATGGGTGTAGGTTTGTGTGTGTGGTGTGTATTGTGTTTTGTGTGTATTGTGTGTGTGTGTGTGTGTGTGTGTGTGTGTGTGTGTGTGTGTGTGTTTGTGTGTGTGTGTGTGTGTGTTTGAAAACAGCCCTTTCTGGCCTGAGGAGCGCCCTCACACGTGTCCGGATGACTTGCACTACACTGAGGCATTTACACTCCAGAGTGTATAATTACCTTCAACAATACCCCAGACTATCAATTACTGCTCAGGCTGTATACTTAGGGCCTACCTGCAAGGCTTTCTAACCAGAACCTCTAAGTGACAAGCGCCCAGCGTTTAGCCGTAACTACAGGACATGGTCCACTTGTTTTGGGGTACGGCTAATGGGGTACGGCCAATGCCCCCCCCCCCCCCTTCACCCCCAAAAGCCCTATCCCCGAAAGAACTGGTCCCAGGCTTGCTGTGGCGCTTCCATTTGGAAAGCCAGGGCACAGCCAGAACATAAACAGAGGCCATGTTGGGGGACATACCACAGATAGCACTGGACAGAACCCTCGGCATGCACCGCCAGCTTCAGCAGGGTAATTTTAGCCAAGTGAGCCAAACCGGGTTACTCCCTTCCCAAGCATGTAAGAGCATATCGGGCCTTTATTGTCCATCAAGGCACCGGGAATGAGAGATGTTCTGCTTACGTGATTCACAGCCGCCCGTGTCTAATCTGAAATATGCAGGAAAGTTGCAGTGCTTGGGAATGATATTATCACGCAAAGAAGAAACTGATTTATAATCTCAGAGATAGTCCAAGAAAAACCCATCTGTTAAATCAATCGCGTGGGTTTAATAAGGTGTATCCCACACGTCTCCATGTAACCCTCCCCTTCTGTTTTCTAAGCTGTATTTTCAAAAACTACCTCTCAATCTCTCTCTCTCCTGCATGTGGCAAATGCTGATGACTATCACTCTAGAGTCAACACACGGGGCAGCTGGGACTCCCCGCAACAGCTGAGATCCAACACAGACTCGCTGGGGGAGAGAGAGAGGAAGAGAGCAGGAGAAGGAGGGAAAGAGCCAGAAAGAAAGAGAGAAAAAAAGCAAGAGAGAGAGAGAGAGAGAGCAAGCACTTTTTTCCCCTTCTTGCCCCCAACAGGCAGCGTGGAGAATAGGGGAACTACCCCCATTCTGTCTGACTGAGATAAAGCAGCCAAGGACAAGGCTGATCAAACTAGTGTTGGAACGAGCTTCCATCCCCCGCCGCTCCCACCCCGGACTGAATTGTTTGAATTGGAATCCGGAGTTATGGGCGAGTCTGATTGCCAACGGGCCAACCCCTGCCTGCTCTCTGGCGGAGTGTAACATGAGGATATGCTGGGGAGCACTGGGTCCCTCACTCCAGAGCCCCTCTACCCTACTGGTGTTCCCTTTAGATAAGTGGCTATTATTCCCTCAGCGTTCACGTCAACTGGATTTATTCGTCACGGGGCTAAAGGGGTGACATTGTATTCGTCCGGAGGCGACAAAAAGCTGGGGGAAAAGGGTCCAGTGTGTCTGGTTCAATTGTAATTAGCTTGGAGGGCTCGTTAGGGCTATTTTCACTCCGCTTCATACATACCGTTAGTCTCTGCCTTGTGGATGAACAGCGCTATGCAAACCATTAACCCCCGGAGAGAGAGAGGGGGAGGAGGACGGACATACCGATAGAATATCTGAGACACAAATAAAGAGAGCAGGCAGACAGATTGACAGACACACAGACAGACCGACAAACACACAGACAGACAGAGAGACACTTAGCCAAGAGCCAAAGGGTGACCTTGTGGAATAAGTCCTCCCAGGGGTTGACGGTGCTATTTCTGCCCATAGTGGCCCACTTACACAAGGAGAAAGGCACTCCGCCCTCCCCTCTCCTCTGGATCATCCCTCCACCACCGCCCCTCCACCTATCCCTCAGTCCATCCATCTCTGCCCTAGACAGGGGTCTCCAGGGCCGTGAAGCATCGTTTCCATGCCGATGTACCGTGCGGAAAGCACCGGTTCCCAGCCCCTCGCTGTCAATGCGGGTTGTGATTCAAAGATCAGATCATCTTCTGTTGTTTAAGAGAAGAAGGGAGAGCAGCAGGAGAGAGAAACATTCTTCCATTAGAGGATGATGAGCAAGATGCAATGGTAATGCAATGGGAATTATTGTTCCCATGTGTGCGCAGACAACGATCTGTGATAAGAATTCACTTTCAGATCTATCTCGCTTTGCAATCGGTGCCTGGAAATCTCTCCTGAAGGAAACGTTCCGAGAGCATGTATTAAATCTTCAGTTCCTCCTGCAGTGAACACCCCCCCCCCCCCCCCCCCCCCGCATATTTGACGCAGATAGACATCGCATGAATGAACCACCCACCGACCAAACCTCCCACAGCCGTCCTTCACTGACTCAACTCTCATTCAGCCTCCACTGATCTGCCTCACATCCTCCCAGTCATCATAACCAAGATGATGAGCATCACGGTGGGCGTCAGTGCCTGCCTCTCTCTCTCTCCCTCTCCCTCTCTCTCACACTTTATCCTTTTCTCTTTATATTTAAGTCCCACTCTTTATTAACAAGAGATCTTCAGGTCATTCATCCACATGACATCCATACTTCCAAACAGAGCCACGGTTTATTGTATGTGGTGCAGTCCTCAGTCTCTTGGAGGGAATGATCACATTGCCCTTTGGTCCATATGTTCCCACTTGTTGTGTGGTTGACCAAGCAGATGTTCTATAAATAATTGATCTCTGCATCCTTTTGAGCTTGATCGCAGACGCACTGGACAGCAGCCACAGAGGTGAAACATAATACCACCTCCGATTGTTAGGACGGTGTAAAGCTTAGAGCAACACAATGGCTTCTATTATGAAGGAGATCACAAGGTAAGCGTGTACAGAGTGATCTGTTGGGTTGTTAGAAGGAGTGAAACATGCTGAATTAGATTTGGAGAGTTTCTGGAGAGAGAGACCTACCTCACTCTGGGAAGAGACTGAGTGGCAGTCTTGCGTTGCTGTTCAGCAGAACCACAGGGTTCTGAACATGAAGATGAATTGATCGTGAGTCATGATTCAGCTATGAAGTAACATGGAAGCTGTAGCCGAACCAAGAGAGGGATAAGAAGAGAGCGTTGTTTCTAAAAAAGGACATCTTTGTGTGACACGGTCTGTTTGCTACACTGTGTTGGCCAAGGCGACCACTTAACATTCACTGAAGCTCTCCTGTGATGATGAAGTCCAAGCGTTACCCATAATAAACTCGCCGCCATGCCATGTTCAAATATTTACTTTAGGTGGTAGCAAGTGTGCAAACGGTTCAGTATTAAGCAAAATATCTTCTAGGCTTGTATACAAGTCTCTATGAAGAAGCATTGTGTAGCACACTTAACATGAAGGCTGCCACCTCACACGGGCCCAACAAGCACAAGCTCAGACACGGGAACCTGAGCAGCGATGGAATACAACACACATATCGATGATACTATAGGCAGCTCTACACATCTGCACCCCCCCCCCCCCCCCCCCCATACCAACACACACACACACACACACACACACACACACACACACACACACACACACACACACACACACACACACACACACACACACACACACACACACACACTGCAGTCCATGGAACTGGGGATCTGCCAGGGATCGACTTCAGTCTCTGGTTAGAGAGGAAGAGATAAAGATAAAAAATAAAGAAATGTAAAAAGATCCTGTAGACAAAGGCTCCGAAAACATTAGTACAACTTAAGATGGAAAGAGATAACCCAGATTTACTGGTGTTGTTTTATTGGAATCATGATAATAAATAACGACCCTGTTTTTACCTGCTGGATTTATCATTTCATTAAGAGATCCCGTGTATAGGGCTACAGTGTTTATAGACAAAGAAAAAACATTTATTCTGTCGTTTTGGCACAGGAAAATGCAACAAGGAAACACATTTTCATTTGCAATACGCAGGATTCTACGCAGAGACCAGTTCATAAATTGCCACACATGGAACAAGATGTTCCCAGAGAGCATCTCATCCATTTGTCAATATTCCATCGCAACAATCAAGGCCAAGAAGAAAACCTCTGGATATATATACAGTATATCTTCCATTTCACCTTGTTACTGTGTTTCCTCCGACCAATTGCAACTGATGATAGCCAGACACACTCTCTCTCCCTCTCTCTATTCATTATAGGAACCGCAGGATTTCTCGACACAGGGCCTACAGGGTCCATAGAAGCTATAGATTAGTGTGTGTGTGTGTGTGTGTGTGTGTGTGTGTGTGTGTGTGTGTGTGTGTGTGTGTGTGTGTGTGTGTGTGTGTGTGTGTGTGTGTGTGTGTGTGTGTGTGTGTGTGTGTCCTTCCCTGAGACGTGACTGGCTGACTGTGGGCCTGATCACTGCAGGTCGAGGACAATAAAGACAAAGCAGTATTGACCGGAGTGCTGTGGCATGCTGGCAGTTACGTTCCGAGGTGGGGCACTTCAGACATGCATGAGAACAGACGGGAGAGTCCAGGGCGGGAATCGGTCCCAGCGACTGACGGCCGATGCCTGGCAATCGAGACGCTGACACGCAGAGACGCATGCACGCAATTACATTCTGACAAATTGTTTTCGACTGAGCACGATGGGTCTTTGGAAAGGCGCCTCCATTTTCCATCAGCAAGATAACCAAACTGGCAGACCGACCCATTTTGGCCTTGCAATGTTGTTTCTGAAATTAGGCTTGTGCAAGAATGTTTGGCAAAAGAAAAACACGCCAGTTCGTGGTGGAACTCAACCAGATCTCCCTTCCCCCTCCCCTCATCCACCTGTTCACCTGATCGCCGGTCCCTCTCCCCATCCAGGGTCGGCTGCCCTCTAACCCGGCTGGCAGCCCTCACACTCCCTCTCCCCACTCCTCTTGTACTTATTTAGAGTGTGGCCCATTAGCAGGCAGTCAGAGCAGCGCCCTGAGAAGAGCTAATGACCCAGACACGCTGCTGTTTACAGCAGAGCCAGCCGGCCTGCTAGGCTAGCACGGCTGTTTATTTGAACTGTGAACCGCTGTGTGTGAGGCGTGTGTCTGTGCATCTGAAAGGAGTGTTTGTGAGTGAGGGAGCTTCCGTATGCAAGGGAGGAGGAGGGAATGGGAGGAGGAGGAGGGTGGAGGAGGAGCGGGGTCCTTACAAAAATCTGTCCTCCTTCCCTCTTCATTTATTTCACACTCCGGCCTTTAGGTTTTTTGTTTTTTTTCACAGCACATTTGTCTACCCTACAGGCTCCTGGCACTTGCCTGGTTCTCTTGGGCCACAGATGGACCTCTGTGTAGCCTGGCCGAGGCTGCACACCTCAGGCATGGAAGTTCCCAAAGACCCCCCGGGGTCTTCCACATTCAAGTGAAACCTGAGTTCAGGCCTCTCTCACACTGATATGCGCGCATGCTTTACGCCTGCACACACAAACACACACGGACCGGCTTTAAGGAATAAGGCGCGGGTTATGCCCTGACAATACCGTTGATGATACCGCTGTTGGGGGTTTGTCAAAGCAGGCTTTATGTTGACACATGCACACGCATGCAAGCACATACACACGCCTACACGCATGCATGCAGTCAAGCACACATACTCAGTCGCTAAAACAGTGGCTCCATTGATACTCAAGTCTTCTTATCCTTCCCCTTTAGACCTACACTTCATTTACAGTTCGCAATGAGTGTGTGTGTGTGTCTTTTTGAGAGCTAAGGGGCGGGGGGGGTCGAAGAACAACTAGACTTCAGAAAGAACCTCACACACAAAATGTATGTGTCACATATGTTTACGGTATAACATGGATATAGGTGTATTAAGCCTTCACTAAAGTTGGTTGCATGCATATAAAAGGCCAATGACATTATACTATACTACTAAGAGTGGTGGTAAGGAGGAGTTATTAACTGTTGGTATAAGAGCAGCACCCCCTTCCATGTGTGGCTAGGCAAAACCACAGGTATCCAGAGCCATAGACACGCCAATGGACTTCAATAGCCCAACCCAAACATAATTTCCCTTCTTCCAAAATGTGTTCCACAGTCAGACTGAGAACCTGTCTGCTTGACACTTTGACATGATATACAATCATAATTGATGCTTATGACTGCCCACCAAAACATTGTGGATACTTGTTGGCAGGCTGAACTAGACCATGACATTATATTTATGACTCATTTGCTATGTTCCACATCTATCCCTTTTTAAGATTTACTATTAAGTAATTTTCAGCAGATGCTTTTATCCGAACCGACGGCAAACCTCGGGGTTCGACCCAAGATGCCTTTGGCTGACAAACACTCTAACTGCTGCACTATCCGGCCACAGGAACATATGTTACACTTGCATCCTAATTGAAACGCTGAGAGATGTTTTGGAGAAAGGACAAAAGGTAGCGTCACAGAATGTAAACAATACAGTCCTTAGCCTTCTAAGACTGAACAGGCCCACCCTCGCATTCCATGCCACCCTCACCCCCACCACCACCCCCACCCTCAACCCCATGCGGAGGTTAAAATGACATGCTAATCTGAGAGACTCTTGTATCCTCTGTGTCTAATCTCATCACAGCAGCGAGCAGTAGCTAAAAATGTGTTCACGGCTTGCTCTGGTCTTCCTGTAGCCAGGACAGTGACCAAACAGAGGTGTGTGTGTGTGTGTCTGAGAGAAAGTGTGTGTGCGCCTGCCAAAGACTTGACACTGGCGTCAGAATGAATCATATACAGTCTGTCATCCCACCCCTGCGGCACACCGCTGGGTAAGCTGCTAACTCTCAATGGTGGATTCAAGGGGGGAGAGAGAAGAAAAAGAGAGAGAGCGAGAGCGAGAGCGAGAGCGAGAGCGAGAGCGAGAGCGAGAGAGAGAGAGTTGGAATCAATGCAATGACTGACATCAATAAACGGAACAAGGGCTCAAAGTAGTGTGAAAAGAAAAGGAGGCTCACAGCACCACGCACATACATACACAATTCCACACAGTATCATGACATATCATTCATCAATCTACAAACAAGCCACATGCCAAAACATGCTGGCAATCTTTCGATCTGACCTATAGATTTGTCTAATTGCTCAAGTAGTTTGAAAAGAATGTATGCAACGGCATACACACAGACACATACACATACACACAAACACTCCATCCATCTTCCAATTACATGCCCATACAGTCACACAATCTTTCCATCTGACCTATAGATTCAAGACCTTTAGATTTGTATCTCAGCCCATCATTCAGCCCATACCTCTCTTACACAAATAGGATCCTAGAAATTCCCATTTGGCGTGATCCATCTCACACGCTGACACAATCTGTCCTGGCCTGACGCTAGCCTAGCACAACAACCGACTCATAATTAGCCTAGAATCTCAGCATACGCTTCTTCTGAGGCCCCATATGGGCGCAGGGTAACCCCCAGCCACCCCTCTTACCCTAGGGATCAGCATGGCATTGATAGCGATGGATCAATGGGCCCACAGTGCAAAGTGTACCTGGCATTGATATGCGTTGACCACTAAGCTGATGTGCATTCAGTAGCGTGGGGATGGACGCGTGTCCGTTTAAGGGGCCACAGAGGCCACAGACCTTCATGATGGATCAGAGGATCAAGCCCCGCTTGGCCGATTTATTGATTACACATAAAAAAAACAATCCAAAGCAGTGCTTCAGCTCAGGCTTTCCATACTCCCGACCAATACTATTGGATCAATATATCGGGGGGTCATAGAGTGGGTACTATTCATGGTATTCATATGGAGGGAAATTCCGATCCGTCGAATAATTAGATAAGCATGGCGACATAAACAATGGGTTATAAAAACTGTCTAGGGACACTGGAAATAAAAGATGTATATAAGCTTGCCAGTTTTTGATGACAAAGCAGGGATGCGAGAAAGGCAAAGCCTGAACAACACATGAACCCCCTTCGCATCTGGGACGCATTTTGCACCCATGTGCAAATTATTACATATTTCTGGAAACTGAGCCACAAGCAAAGTCTGTAATCTGATGATGGGGATTTTATTCCTGTTGTTCACGGCTCGCTCTGACTTCAGCTTCAGGTCATTGACGAGGCTCATGGTCAGAGGTTGGAAAAGGTGTGTGTGTGTGTGTGTGTGTGTGTGTGTGTGTGTGTGTGTGTGTGTGTGTGTGTGTGTGTGTGTGTGTGTGTGTGTGTGTGTGTGTGTGTGTGTGTGTGTGTGTGTGTGTGTGTGTCTCCGTGTGTGTGTCAGAAAATGTATCCATTTGAACAAAAAGAAAAAGAGACTTTGGGACATGTGATGTGCGAAAGATGTATATCATTACACATAGACCTATAAGATCAGGGAGAGCAGAAAAGCCAAAGAAAGCCAAGGCAGAATTGAACTTCCCCTGACCGAAACGACAATGAGCCCCACCAGTCAGCTCATGTGGAGGAAGTCCCTTCACACTCCCTGCATTCTGGGCTGTAAATGTTTTAGAGTGAAGGGGTGAAATGTGTCACCTCCCTGGCTGGCCGACTGGGTACATTTTAGAGATCCTGTGTCGGCCCCCCAAACACTGGTGCTCAAAAAGGTTAATGGCTCCGTTGGCTTGTACAGCCATGCTGTACCATTGGCCTTCAAACAGGCGCATTGGCACATAAACAACAAGCCAGTCACCAAAGAGGGGGTTTATTTAGAATTGATGCACTGGTGTTATTGGCATGGGGTAGCCATGAGTATAGGTTGGGCTGAAGATTAAGGGGATGAAGGAAGGATAATAAAAGACAAAGGCAAAACAGCACATAGACCAGGCAGCCTATTTCCACCGGTGACCCGCAGCAGCAGTAAACCCTAATAGGCTACACACAAACCGCCAAACCTGGCTTTAATAAGCCTAACTAACATCAAGGCTTAAGCCATCCAGTGACAGCCTCCCATTTGGTCTTAACCTCAGTGTAAACCTCACGGCCCTCTGTTTAGTGTCAGCGCCCGAGCAGGAGCAGGCCGGCTTGTCCGGCGGCTTTTCTAGGGCCCCGTGCTAACAGGCCGAGTGAGGCGGTGATGGCGGTGGGGCCTCCGGCCAGGCCAGCCACGCGCTGGGTGCATAGGCTTTGGAGTGACACCACATTTTGGTTGGCCCACCCCTCGCTATGGTCCTTATGAGCCAAACCTCAGAGGACAGACACACAAAGGAAATGGGCTTGTTGTTGTTAATATTGAGAGCGAGAAAGAGAGCGAAAGAGAGCGAGAGTGAGAGAATTCGGTTCACAATGATTCTTCAAAAATGGAAGTAGAGGAATCTATGTGAGGTTTGCTCTGTGTCAGACACTGGAGTGCTCCACCGGCTGTAACCCTCCAGCTCTCACCCTCCAGGCACGGCCCCAGCCGTCAGATAATATTGCCGCATAGAAGCAGGCCAAATATTGTTCTTATTTCCCAATTGGAAAGCCACCAACCACTGAGGGTCATGGTTAATGCAGAAAAGAAAAGTCATGTCACTAGAATTGGTACCAGGCCTGCGCTAATGGATGCATATTATACAATCTAATTCCCTCTGTGTGGGTCAAGCTCTGCTTGTGGGTCACACCTGAACCGGGGAGATGGGCATTATAATCCAAGTAATAAAAATAATAATACACTTTATTTATAAAGACCCTTTAAAAACAACCTTTACAAAGTGCTTTGACATGCATAGTAAGAGCAAATCACTTTAAAATGGAATGAGTCACTGGAGCGACCGAAGCACCGACTGCTAACAGGCTAAGAGGAGGGCCGGGGTGGAGGGAGAGCAGCAATCAATCAATAAAGTTCACACATAATTCTTGAATAGAATGAGAATAAAAAGGCTAAAGGATAAGTGCCCACAAACAGCTTTCAACAAGTTCTTTGATATTGCAAAAGAGACCTCTGCAGAACAAATGTGTGGCACGAAGCATTAAACTGGATCCGAACGATCTGTGGATGATTACACAGAGTATTCCAGAAGAAAACAAGACGATCACTTTTGACACATTTGAATTGTCTCGTCTGCATTCAGTTATAAAATAAGATGAACCCAACATTCAAGAACCCTGATTGTTCATTCAATGTCAAAGGATATGGACACGGACAAGAAAGAAAGAAAGAACAAATAAAAAACGCAAGAAACAAAGAACAAAAGAAAGAATGAAAGATAATAAAGGTGGGAACAAAAAAAAAGAAGGAAATAAAGACGGAAATGTGTTCCATTACCAAAGACCACCCACCTGTAGTACATCGGTGAGCACCCACAACCAGGGATTAACGAAAAACAAATGAGAGAAGTTATTGTCTTCTTCCCGTCAGTAAAACCCCAGGGGTCAATGGGAAAGCCATGCATGTTAATTCAATATATTGACTTGCAGGCCTGGAGGCCAGAATAAAGTAATCTGTTGTGTCTCAAAGTGGATTCAATCTCTGCGTCATAGTATTGTATTACCCTGCTGCAAACCTTCCTAATCCTTTCGTTACAGTATTCCCTTCACTGCAAAAGGAACAGCTAAATAACATTTAGAAAAATGGGAGACTCGGTATGTGTGTGGGTGTGCATGAGGATGTTTATATATGCATGTTTTCTCACCTATCATTGTGTTACTGCATTTGCATATGTGCTGCACCACATGCATGTTTCGTGTGTGTGTGTGTGTGTGTGTGTGTGTGTGTGTGTGTGTGTGTGTGTGTGTGTGTGTGTGTGTGTGTGTGTGTGTGTGTGTGTGTGTGTGTGTGTGTGTGTGTTTGTGTGTGTGTGTGTGTGTGTGTGTGATCAGTTCGGGGGGTAAATTAGCTATGTGGTCACTCCAGGGTCCAGGACGTCTAACTCTATTATATGCTGTTAATTATCAACATTGGAATCTGTTTTCTATTAGCCCCATGTTTTGTGGGGGGTGCATGCATAATTATGTGTTTGTGCGTGTGTTTGTGTGTGTGTGTGTGTGTGTTTCCACGCATGTGGGGATAGTCAACCACATGCAGTGCCATGTGGGGGAAGCTGCCTGCTTCGGTGACATCAGTGCTCAGGAAGGTAAATTGTAACGACCAGACCCCTCCCACCACCACCACCACCATTGCACACCAAACGCCCCCACTGATGCCCAGGAGCCATGCAGACGTCAGCATTTTAACTCAGAAGGGTTTGTGGCTTCCATTAGTGGATAAGTACACTTCAGAGACACAGAAAAGATGGAGAACAAAGTGTAGACTCTTAACTAAAAGACTTGAAGTCATGCAGTGTGGCTAACATAGCTGTATTTCGATGAAGCAATAATGCAAAATGGTTCACAATGCAAGTAACATTGAGCAAATCATGCTGATATATATTGTAAATTAGATAATCATTACAACAATCTGAAATGATAATGATTACAATAATCCAAAATGTCTTATTTTGGAGGCTTGCACTAACACACACACAGAGAGAGAGAGAGAGAGAGAGAGAGAGAGAGAGAGAGAGAGAGAGAGAGAGAGAGAGAGAGAGAGAGAGAGAGAGAGAGAGAGAGAGAGAGAGAGAGAGAGAGAGAGAGAGAGAGAGAGAGAGAGAGAGAGAGAGAGAGAGAGAGAGAGAGAGAGAGAGCATAAGAAAGTGTGAACAAAGTGCTATTTCCTGGCCTTTCCAGAGAGAGCCAGGCGATGAGTTTAATAGACATGGATAATTTTAGAAGGTCTCAACACCTTTCTAAAGCAGGCATGACTTTGTAAACTTTCAGCCGATAATTTGTGAAATAGAGAAATGTTTACACAAAAGAGTAGCAAAATGTGGAAGGCCACGGTCCGTATTCAACTCTATGTTCGGCTCAGAAATGGGCTAATATTTAGTCAGCTCTAAACAGGTTTTTCTTTTTCTAGTAAAAGCGTTTGGTCAGAGAAATATTGCCTACGGTTTCCAAGCCAGAGTTTGAGTAAGTAAGTGATAGAAATGCGTTTTATTTGCTTCACAGAAACATTGCCACTATAACAGTGTCTGAACCAAGCTTCAGCTTCTGAACATGCAGTGACAAAATACTGCATGTTCACCTTATTTCCTTGTTACTGTGTGTGTGTGTGTGTGTGTGTGTGTGTGTGTGTGTGTGTGTGTGTGTGTGTGTGTGTGTGTGTGTGTGTGTGTGTGTGTGTGTGTGTGTGTGTGTGTGTGTGTGTGTGTGTGTGAGAGAGAGAGAAGAAACAAGTTAGAGGTCATTGTCCAGCTTCAAAGAACCCTGCCGCTCGACAGGCCAGGCGCCCACCTTAACGTGTTGTTTTACAACGCGGACGCGGACAGACACTGCCAAGGTGGCTGGGAGCTGCATGTGTGTGTGCGTCACAGGCAGGAGAAAGCCACTCTCAAAACTCACATGGACCTTGGTAAAACAGTATGGCCTCATTTATACTTCTGATTGGGGTCTTGGAGTGTGTGTGTTTGTGTGTGAATGTGTGTGTGTGTGTAATTATGTGTGTGTGTGTGTGTGTTTGTGTAAAATGCAGTAACCTTTTCCTTCGCTTTCACGCCTCAATGTCAACTTCTTCCATTCACACGCAAACACACGCACGCACTTTGCGTGAATGCTTCTATTTGTTTTGCATATGTTTGTGTGTGTGTGTGTGTGTGTGTGTGTGTGTGTGTGTGTGTGTGTGTGTGTGTGTGTGTGTGTGTGTGTGTGTGTGTGTGTGTGTGTGTGTGTGTGTGCGTGCGTGCGTGTTTATTTGCAGTGAGTATGGCACAGATCTGGCTGCGACCCTGAGAGAAGGATTAGGCAGAGAGAGGTAAACACACATGAGGGAGAAAGAGAGCGAGCGAGAGTTGTGACTTCAGGAGACAGAGTCAGCCTTATCAGGGGACATCAGCGGATATCTGGTGTCTGTGTGGAGATACGATGGCTCCCACACCGCAGACCGGGATCTTCTTATCTAATAAATGTGTGTTCTTCGAGAGAGGCCCGTGGGAACATTCTTATGGTGCCGCTGTCCTCAGAAAAGGGGGACAAACAGAGGTTAAGAAGGCCGCCCGCCCTATCGGCTCTATAGGGGGAGTATGTGGACGTGTTTCAGCACAATGCAGCCTCTCCTGTCGGTTCTGGCTCTACCGCTGGGGCCCAGCCTGGAGGTGGAGCGCTGCGTTGCACGTGAGCTGCCTGTGGGCGGTGAGGCCTGTCCCTCACTTCTGGGAGGAGGATGGAGCGGCACCGACAGCTTCCCGCCTCCGTCCTCAACTCCACTGGTGAGGAACAAGGATACACATACACATACACTGGACTGCACACACACACACACACACACACACACACACACACAGACACAGGGGCAGCCAGGAAGACGGGCAGGAGACACACATTCACACTCACACAAAATCACTCGCACACACACACAGGCCTCAGACATGTGCATGAATATATTAAGACACAAATAGGGGGATTCCTAGCAGGAATCCCCCTATAGCAGGAGATGAATTTGAAAGTTCAAATGACTTAAAAGTGTGTGTGTGGCCTAGTGATAAAGAGATGTAAAGTCATGGCATGTGTGTTGGCCATGTGTTAATGTTTGCTGTGTGTGTGTGTGTGTGTGTGTGTGTGTGTGTGTGTGTGTGTGTGTGTGTGTGTGTGTGTGTGTGTGTGTGTGTGTGTGTGTGTGTGTGTGTGTGTGTAGGTCTGGTCCTGTGGTACTGTAGCCCTGGGTCTGTGCTAAGCATTTATGAGCTAATTAAGGTCTGACCAGGGCTGGGAAGCTGGTGATAAGACGCGTCTCCGGCCTGCTTATTATTGTTACACGCTTCACTGGGGTCCCACACACACACACACACACACACACACACACACACACACACACACACACACACACACACACACACACACACACACACACACACACACACACACACACACACACACACACACACACACACAAAAACAGACAGAGAAACGGACACCACACACACACACAAATACACACAAGCTAGCTTTACTGCTGAAGTCTCCTAATGTGCTACTTAGGGAGATGATTAAGTATTCTTAACAGGCAGGAGAAACTGAAGTAAATGCCAGATAAATTAAAGTGTTTCTGAGTCTGTCCAGGGCTCCAAATAATAGACCAATGGCTAATTGCTGTACCAGGAGTGTGGGGGAATCTCTCTCCTATTCTTACTCTCTTTCGCTCCCTCTCTCGTTCACTGTCTGTCGCCCTCCTGCTCAGCCTCACTCTGAACTGCTCATTTCTTTCCCACTGTATCAACCACTGCTTATTTTTAGGTTTACTGATATGTGGAAAACAAATTCAACACTATTCACTTTGTGTAGCGTTAAATTCACAGACATTCATTGGTCTATTGGACAACTGATTTTAACTGCATTCCCTGTGTGTGTGTGTGTGTGTGTGTGTGTGTGTGTGTGTGTGTGTGTGTGTGTGTGTGTGTGTGTGTGTGTGTGTGTGTGTGTGTGTGTGTGTGTGTGTGTGTGTGTGTGTGTGTGGCTTCAGTGTAGATCTGAGAGGAGACGCGGATCATGGACTGCATGGAATGACTTCTTCAGAACCCTGGGAGCAAGCGAGCCAGAGAGTCAGAGAGAGTAAGAGAGCGAGAGAAAAGGCAAGAGAGCGAGAGAGAGAGCACGAGAGCCAGAGAGAGAAAGAAGGAAGGTGTTAGCTGAGCCAAAGATTGAAAAAATGAGAAAAAGAGGGAGAGAGATTTAAGAACAAAAGTAAGAACAACGGAACAAAACAACAAATGAACGAAAGATAGAAGGAGTGAAGTCAAAAGCGAAAAACACCCGGACAGGTAGATTGCCAACAAGCAGACTTTCGGGAAGAGCAGAGACCTTTCAACACCAGTACACACCACAGCAAAGACAAGAGTTGTCTGTGGATGCCAAGAAACAGTGTGTAGGCTGGTGTCACGGAAAGATGACTCTGTTGGAATGGACCCAGCCTGAAACACTGTGTTTTCTGGCGGTCGGTTCTTTGTGCTGAACACGGAGTGGAGTACACCACATCACACACACACACACACACACACACACACACACACACACACACACACACACACACACACACACACACACACACACACACACACACACACACACACACACACACACACACACACACACACACACACACACACCTGTAGCCAAAGCCCTGCTGACCTTTAACCCTGAGAACATGCTCTAGCTCCGAGTGTGTGTGGGTCGGTTGGTGCCAGTGTGAGTTATGTATACGTAGATAATGAAAGCGTCATAAGAAGTCTTCCACATCATCCAGAGTGTAGTTAGAAGACAGAATGTCCTTCTCCACTGCCCTACTTACTCAATCTGATGGCAATACATCCACACTACAATCCATGCATGTGTATAGATATGTGTGTGTCGTCTCTTTGGTGAAACATCAATTCTTGACGGTTTAGTACCTGTCATTCCACGTTTATAAAGAGAGGGAGGGGATCATTCCTGTCCGATTTACTGAAGGACTTCTCCACCTCATCCGTAGCTCCAGTGTGCAGAGAGGGGAATCTGTGGCAATCAGCAACTAAGCAGAAAACCCAGGCTAAAGCAAACATCCAGGGCAAAGCACTTCTGATGGCAATCTTGCCGTCCACCGTACCTTCCATACACATGTATTAGCATGCCCCATATGCCAAACGAGTACAACAACATACTTATTCACACAGAAAACATGAAAATGGTATACAGTGGTTAACTGTGCGGACCTCTGCAGTACAGAAGGAGTGAGTTACTGAGGGGATAATGCACAAAGGAAGGCCTTACCCGCACACACAACTCAACGCATCGGATGCCCACACAGGAAGTGGCGAACGCAGTCGTATTGTTCCTTGAGAAATATGTCCTAAAACCTCAGCGATTTCAAAAGTATCACTGCCTAATGGAATTATTATCAAAAAAAGAAGATTCAGCTGTGCCCAATATCCAACAACGGGACACATAGGGCGACACAGAGTGGAGGTCGATGACGCATTCTCACGCGGTGTGGAGGAGCAGAGATGGGGATTTAATGTGAAAATAATTTTGGAATGCAACTATGACGACGGAGGGAGGAAAGAGAAGAAGACAACGAGAGCGAGGAGAGACGAGGAACACAAGAAACCTTTTGTTCGGTTGTCCAGAGCCGATCCTCTCCAACACATTAACGATCTGCTGACACCAAGCCCAAAACAGACACACCGCACCTTCAAATCATTAGCAGCACACACAAAGACACGTGTACGCACACACACACTCAAACATTGACACACACATCGATATTTGCACGAATACATGCAGACACATGCATCTTTCTGGAAGACAGGAACCAATTTAACAAACTAATGTGCACACCCACATACACACACCCTCATCTAAACACTCCTTGATTCCAGTCTGGCTACAGACCTCCCTGAGTGATTGACAGTGGTGGATAGAGTTTCCACCCAGGCTCTCTCTCTCTGTGGCTTGGCCCTGGCCCTGCGCACTGTCACCTCTGTGGCTCTGTAGACGATGAGCGAGACGGTCCTCGCCTTTGTTTGAACCCCAATGTTTAATTATCTATCTCAACTCTGTGCTCACTTCATTTCCTCTCAATCTCGGACCTCCCTTCCCTCTCCCCCCTCCCTCCCTCCTCTCCTTCCCTCCCTCCCCTCCGTATAGGTGAGACAACCCTTAATCCCCTGCTGATGGATCCTTTCCCCTGTGGGACTGCAACTGCACTATGTTGAAAGATGAGCACACACACACACACACACACACACACACACACACACACACACACACACACACACACACACACACACACACACACACACACACACACACACACACACACACACACACACACACACACAGCAAGTAGACATAGATATGAACATTTGCAAACACAGGCAAGTACATGCAAATACCTCAAAGCATAAGACCTCTCCCTGCCCCAACACACACACACACACACACACACACACACACCACCGCATCACGTCTCAATGTGTCACATAAACTTGAGCCATTGTCTGTCTTATAGACAAAAGACGTGTTGTGTAGGCGCCCCTGACAACCAGCGGGCAAACATCTGCTTGAGTGTCAGTGTGTGCGTGCGTGGACAGAAGCCACGGGACTGCAACATCGGTTTATCATGGAGATGCTGCAATTTATCCGTTCCATCCCTGTCTCTCTCTGTGTGTGTGTGTGTGTGTGTGTGTGTGTGTGTGTGTGTGTGTGTGTGTGTGTGTGTGTGTGTGTGTGTGTGTGTGTGTGCAACCACAGCTTCTGGCACAGTACAGGCGTTGTCTCACTGAACAATATCTTGTTTTACAAAGAGCACCACTCCCAAGACTTACTCCTGCATTAAGGAACAGGAAAATACATCTCTGTGTTGTCTTTGGCTGTACACTAAGAATTAAAGGTAACATTATGCCAAGAACATAAATCAGTGTTGCTGTTTTAAAGTTGCGACTGTGTAAATGAACCTTCATTTATAACTTTATACCCAAATATTATATAGTTATTCATTAGATTCTGAAAATGTCACAATAACCTTTTCTACCCAATTATATTTGACATGGGCTGAGCACAATTGTGTGCACATGTTGCATACTAACAGAGGCTAGACAGAATCTTGCACAAGCATTCTTGTTTGTGTGTGTGTGTGGGCTGTTGTTGTTGTTGTTGTTGTTCGGTGGAACAGGATGAAACAAACTAAACAAATATATCCCTAGAGAGTCCTATACAGGAATGTGTGGATGTTCCCACTGCAAAATGTGACAGTACGACACAGTAACCTTTCTGTGTGTAAATGTGTGTGCAAGAATGATTAAGGTGTGCACATGCATGTGTGTGTGCGTGCATGTGTGCGTGCGTGTGTATGATAGCTTTGTGGCAGTGCCAAGGTTGCAGGCGCACGCTAGACAGCGTGAGAGACAGAGACAGAGAGAGGAGCACGCACGCACAGACTTCATGATGGTATCATTCATTATTCCCCGAAGAACCTCCATCCCTTTCGGTCTCTTTCCAACCTTGTCCCGCCCTCACATGCCCTCACAGCTGCAGCGTGCTCATTACAATTCTCTCTCCCTCTACACTTTACATCTCCACCGGTTGTGCTCTCAGACGCCTTCTCTTCCCCCACGCGTCTTGCCACAAACTTCCCCTTGCTTTGCCTCAGACGACAAACGCAGCCTTTCCCTGAGTCACTTTACCTCTCGTTAACCTTCCTCCGAACTCCCTCACACTGGATTTAATCAACGCTCTGTAATCCTGCACATCCCTCGCCACACTGACCCCTGCGGCCTCATTAACTCCTGCATTCCTTCCATCCTCCTCCTCCTCCTCCTCCTCCTCCTCCTCATCGCTCGATCTCTCCGATATCCATCTCCGTCTCCCTTTCCTATTCACTTCTTTCTCTGGTTGAATGTCCTTCTTGCTCTCTTGCTCTTCTGCCAGCATGGGAACCAATGGAGCATCGGCTGCTAGACCGAAGCCCCTCTGGTCGACGGGGGGAGGGAGAGAGAGATCACCTGTTTTTGATCACCTGTTTTCACTGGACATCACCTGGCAGTTGGGAGGAGCTGGGATGGAGAACTAATGATGCAGAAACCATTGTTTGTATGCGTGTGTGTGTGCCTGTGCGCTGTTTGTGAAATTGTAGACGGGCACACACGCATGTGTATGTGTTTGAGTGTCTGTGTGAGCGAAACATGTGCATGTGCGTGTGTGTGTTTGTGTTTTAGTGTGTGTGTTCATGAGTGTGTGTGTGTGTGTGTGTGTGCCGTGTGCACACGCGTGTGGATGGGTGTGTATGTGGACCAAATAAGTGGAAAGTCTTACCTGCTTTCCCCCATATGGACGGCATTCAGCCTAATTAAAGCTTTTGTCTCCCCCACAGCACCGGCTGGAAGCAGCAGCACAGCATCCCCTCTCGCCCCCCCCCCCCCCCCCCCCCTCCCGCCCCCCCCCCCCTACCGACTAAGTCATGGATTTGTGGCAGCTTGACATTATAAATGAGAGATAAAAGGAGGGCTGAGAATAAGTCTGACTTTTCTGCGTAGGTTTCCTTGGCAACCCGAGAAAAGCTCCTAGGCAACAAGGCTAACTAACTCGGAATGCCAACCAAAGTGCCCAAAGCATGTAATTACCCTGCGTGACGCCGCAGTCATTGCTGCGGGAAATTGGAGCTACATTAAAAACCCGACTAACCCTTTCAAATGGATTTAATTGCACTTACTATCAACATGAAACTCCCCTCACCCTTTAACCCCCTCAAAGAGAAAAATACACGCAACATTTTAACCATTAAGCAATCAGCTCAATATCATAGCAACAAACAATTACAGCAACGAATCAAAGAGAACAGCCACAGCAATTCAAACACAGGCGACCTCATAACCTGCAAGATAGCAGTCAATGGTTGGCGTTAGGCCTCCCACCGCTCTCTAATCCTGCCCCTGCCACGCAGGCTTACCGGGATCACGGTGACCACCCCAGAGGACACCGTCCCCACCTGACCCTAGGAGGTAACTCAGGCAGCCAAGGTGCTCTGCTGACACCCTGAATAACAGCAGCACCCACAACGGAAGCACACACACATTCACCCGTACATGACAAATCACACATAAACTCAACCACATGTAGGCGCACACACACACACACACACACACACACACACACACACACACACACACAAAAACGTCATGAATGATCAAAAAAAGCTATGTATAAATAGATCTGACACGCAAGTGAACTAACCACATGGAAACACAAACTCTAATAGCAACTTTGACTTTAATCTCGTTCATGATTGTTCTTTATCAGGGTCGTCAACTTGCAGCACTTCCTCTGGTAGCTGTGTAGTTAAAAATACTTCACTTTGTGAGGTGCCACAACAGATGCATCAAAATCATAGCAATTTCCACTGAACCCAAAAGTTTTTCCATGGCGAAAAACTTTTCCGCAGTCGTTCAGGAGTCCCATGGGGAGCGCGATGGAAAAGTGGGCGAGGAGGAGGGGGAGCAGGAGGAGGAGGAGGAGGAGAGGAACATGGCATGGCACTAAATCTAATTAGCTTGTCGCTAACACCCTGGCTCAGCTGCAGGGCTCATTTCCTAATGAGCGCAAGCGGGACAGATCAGAGGCCTCTCCGTCTCCAATGAAAGTCCAATCCATCTTTTCATGTCTGACGGAGGGGAGGACGGGACGAGACAGCCCGGTTCTTAGCTAAATGAATATCTCTGAAGGAGCCACTTTCCCCATCAAGCGACGTCAGGAGGAGGCTAAAGAGAAGCACCTCAGCCTCCTGCGATGACTGATTAGGCTGAAGAGTACATCTGGGATTATGTGACAGTGTGTGTGTGTGTGTGTGTGTGTGTGTGTGTGTGTGTGTGTGTGTGTGTGTGTGTGTGTGTGTGTGTGTGTGTGTGTGTGTGTGTGTGTGTGTGTGTGTGTGTGTGTGTGTCATTGCACATTCACTATGCTTCCTTAAAAAAGAACAAAAAATTGGGTTATGGTGTTATTGAATTATGAAGAGGATGATGTATACAAAATGTCCTGTGCTGGTTTGGACATGTCAACCCCAGCTATGGGTAGTAGGCCCAAACCTGGAATGGCAATTCATTTCATGGTAATGTATTTAATCGGTGTAACCTAATAGAGCGGGGAGAAGGGCAAAGAGCAGAAAATGAGAAGAGCGGTTAGATTTGTGGCCAGAGGAATGCTCTGCTGGTTAGCCTAGCTGCCAGTGTATATGACAACAGACAATGACGGCTGATTCGGTTGACACATGCCGAGAACATTCTCCGTACTTCTCTCTAGTTACATCTGAAAGGCATTTCGCTTTTCCCCTCCTTTTCATAGCTCCTTTTTTCCCCTTGGCTTTACAGATCTTCTGTCCTCTTACCATCCTTTGACCCAATTCTTTACTTTTTTTTTCTCGTCCTCTCTCCATCTTCCTCTCTCACCCCTACCTCCCCCCCTCTCCTCCTACCTCCCCTCTCTTTCTCTTTCTGTGTTCATCCTCTGCTCCCTGCTATTCCCAAGTCACTCTATATCTGTCTGTACAGCCCCTCCATCTCTCACACCCCCCCGGACCCCCCCCCCCTCCCATCACTATCTATTAGAGGAGATAGTGAAAGTAGACTCTCGTGTTATGATGGACGGGCCCACAGTTGAGTGCTCTCTCTCTCCCTCATGGCTCATCTTATCTGGAGCTTGACTGTGCAGAGCTGGGTGGGAAGCCTGTTTGGACTGGCAGATTTCTTTTTTTTGTAGTGTGTGTATGTGTAGGTGTGTATGTGTGGCTGTGTGTCTCTTTGTGTGTGTCTATGTGTGTGAGAGAGATAGAGTGTGCATCAAGAGGCACCGCTAATTAAAAGGCCGGGTACACAAAAGACGGCGATTTCAAAAAGGTTTTATTTAAATGCAGCCAGCGCTGATGCATTTCAATGTGACTGCAATGACCTTCAAAGGGCCTCCGCTTCAATCAGCTGCCTCGTCCGCATTAAGATGCATAATGGCTTTTGAATTGTCAGCGGTATTCGGGTGCCCCGCTGATTATTGTCAATGATGCATCCAAACTGATATCGACTGCCGTGGCAGGGAGTGGTGCAACATTAAAGAAACAAGGCAGCAAAACCACCTTGAATTGTGGGCCTCCGCGCTGCGACCAATAGAAAGAGAATAATTGGCACAATTATGGACACAATTACAAAGAGAGGCCGACACAACATCATGGAGGACTGAAATCAATGGGATGCATCCTAGCGCGCTCTCTAAGGTGGCAGGCCCCCATCTGGGGGAGCTGGGCCCACTGAACATTGATCCGTTCACAGTGCAGGCGCAGAAAATAGACTTCTGAACAGCAGGAGGTGTGGGGCATCTCTCTGGGGGTAAGGGGAGAAGGGGGGGGGGGGGGGGCTGTTGGAAGACCTCCACAACACCTGGCATGCTCTCTTCCTCCTCTGAATCCGATGCATGCTGAGCAGAGTATCTCCTGGTTCCCCACCACAAGAGAGGCTGGGTAGGACCGTGTCCATGCATAGTCAGGCTGAAGGCTCTTGTTGGGCTGCTCTGCTATCCATGATTAACTATCTGCTCTTATAATTCCACGGTTGAGTTCCCCAATTTGTCACTCGCAGATTTTTTCCGTAATACTCAGCCTCCTGTCACAGACCGCACCTTCCCTGTGGGTGCAGTCGCTGAATGAGTGCTGCACACGACAGGCCAGATGCACAGGAACCAGGGACCTGCCCAGGCGACAGGAAGGGACCACAGCCCACAGCAGTTACAGAAGCAGAGTGGAAGCTGGTTGGGCCCTGATGTTGTGGTCCTAAAGCCCATTTAGACTTTCGCCCATTCTTTAGCCGTGGGGCTCTCACACAGGAGTGCCACAAAGAGCAACAGCAGCACGTCGGTGTGGAATTCACCGGCCAATTTACACACACACACAGTGTCAACAAGCGCCGTCAAGTCAGCACTCTATACACCGGGGACGGAGAAGAGGAACCCGGAGCTCTTGTACTTGAGCTCATCACACCGGGCCCTGTGGCACACAGGCCCCTACAAAAGGCCCTTCTGACGGAATGTGAAATGTCACCGCTTGGAAAGGAAACACGTCCATGCCCTGAGCTGCACAATGGGACCAGATGATCTGTAGACAGACAGACTCACTTTACACAAACAACACCTCTCCCATGGAGATTATCGAGGTAATGGATTAGATCCTGGCACCCTTCCATCCGCCCTTATAGCCTGATGAAGGCTCCTGGGTTAAAAATAAATGGGGATGGAGGGTGGAGCGGAGGGTGGAGCGGGTGGGTGGGTGCTGCGTGGGGTGACGGGGTAATGTCAAACAGCTGTGAGATGCTGGCGGATTTGCATGGAGTCAGGCGACTTAAATCACAACAGCTGGGACGACAGCTCTTGCTCACTCACACACACACACACACACACACACACACACACACACACACACACACACACACACACACACACACACACACACACACACACACACACACACACACACACACACACACACACACACACACACACACATCCTCCGCACTCGTATCTCTCTCCTCTGGAGTCTTATCTCCACCAGAGATAAGGCCGCCTGTAGCTCACACTCTTGGATGTTCAACCATGCAGCACCCAGGCAAACTAAACAAAAGAAACACAATCGCCCCTGAAGATTTGTTTCATGCTGGTCTAGAAGTCGCCGTCCGAAAACCATTGACTGTAGGAAACAGACTCAGAAAGGTGACGAGGACAAAAACTGCATGTACAAGTGTACTGAATATATTTAGATGCAGACACAGACAAAGTGTCTGCTACAATAAAGAGAACACCCACCCCCCCCCGCCCCAACACACACAAACTAAGCTGCACATGTGTGCAGCACGCCATGCATAACCGCCCCCTAAATTTCAACATTCCGTTCCAACCCCATTGTCAACACACTTCAACACCCCGTTTGAACCCCACCAACATGTCACCGATGTGTTTGGTCGCTCAGAGCAAAAGTGTCAAAATGCCAGCTTGACAACCCCTGAGCTGGAACCGCCCCCGAATCAGCCAAAACACCTTCCTGTCAATCACAGCCTAGCACCAATCAGGAGGTGTATTGAAAAAGGAACACTTTACTCACTGCTGGCCTGCCGCCCTGTGGGATATCTGAGGGGGAATGTTCTTCACACACTGTGAAGAAGATGACAGCAGTCCTAAGGGTGTGTGTGTGTGTGTGTAGCAGACACAGCAAACACATTAAGTAGCTTTCTGATTGAAAAAGTCTACTCCCCTCTCTGATAGAGTAAGTGAGGGAGCGAGACAAAGACAGAAAGAGACAGAGATAGAGACAGAGAGGTGGGGTAGAAGATAAGAGGACCAACAGACAGACGATGAAAAATAAAGGGACCAATGCAGCCAGTGGAGACCAATGAGCTATTTTCTCCAAAAGCCCCATCCCTAGGCCCTACCCACACACATGAGAACTAAATCCAGCAAGTAAGGTAGTGCACAGCAGCTCAATGCATAGTGGCCCATCAGCAGGATTTACAGTCCCTCCATAATTGGCATTTGGATTAAAGGTCGAAGCCATGTTGGAGTCAGGATCCTGTCTGACCCCCGTGCTCCCTTGGCCTAAACCCTAGGAGCTCAATGGTGGATCCATCCCTGAATCAGCTACTGCAGTTACTGCATGAGAGAGAGCTCATGCAGGTCCTGGTCGAGGTTTATGTACAGTGTTTCATACCTTCCAATCGAGGCAGCTTAGAAAGAGCTAGGGGTCACAAACGGTTAACTGCCAGAAGGTAGCTGCTCTTTTTCCTAACAATGCAAGTGTACTCACAGGGAAATGAAGATGGTCCTCTCAGATTCATCGTTGAACTTAGACTTCGCATCTCTCATCCCTTTAGAAGTCGTCAATCATTCCATTAGGTCTTCGCCGCATGCACCGCAGTCGATGGAAACATCTGCTCCACCGCTTTCCAGCCGGGCTACTCCGTCCGCAGCGCACTGCCAGTCTAACTAATATACCTTCAGCGAGCTGTGGGGGTCCTAAATCAACCCCAGCCGACTGTGACCTTGTAATGGGTCTCTGGATGCCATGCCTTAAACCAACCTTAGCCCCAAAATGGCTGGCGCTGGAGCCCAGTTTCCCCTCCCATTATGTCCTGGCCAGGCAGACGTCAACTAAATACAGGAAGAGAGGGAGAGAGGCGTCGAGGGAGCAGGGGTGTGCGGGCGGGTCGGGGTGGTTCCTGGCGGAGGGCAGAGAGGTGATGCGGGCACAATGCAGTCCCTTCTTCACCTCTGTTCACTGGATGCCCACGGATTGGATGTATGTTATTTTTTCTAAGAGGAGTCATTTGAGGTTTTTTTAAGATTGAGGGGAGTATGTGTGTGGGTGGGTGCATGTGTGAGTGTGTTGGGGGGGATCTCGGGGAGGACAGCTGTACTGTAAATCTCGAAGGATCTGTGGAGGAGAAGCAGGACTGGAGCCAAGGGAGGGGTCTGCTGTCCACACCTGACAACCCACCGTTTGTGTGGTGCCCTGAAAGTCAGCAGAGATTTGTGAGCAAAATACACAACACCCATCCTCGGCTCTCCTCCAGAAGACTTCCATGGAGTCACTTGTGAGCCACGAGCAATGTGCACGTCATGTACAAGGCACTAAATCAGGAAGAGGCCGACAACAACACTCCAAGCCTCCTTTCCCTTGCTGTTATGGAAACTTAGCTTCTTGCGTCCATCCACAAACAACGGTGCCGAAGCCCTCCCAGCACGGCCCAACTATACTCCGACGAGGCTCAGTTAAAAATCGGCGCAGTTCAACCCCAAAAAAACCTCAAAGCCGGTGACATTAAAGCAGGCTTTTCAAAACAAGAGCGGGCACCCTGCTCTCACTAATGATCCCCCTAATGCTGTTAAACTAGACGGAGATCATTTGTCACCATTCAGAGGAGGCAGTGCGCCGAGGGATCCCGGCGTGCTGCTCCGGAAGAGAGGAGAAAACACCCTTTTATCCCCCTCCTCGGAGACTGAGAGGATAACTCATCTACTCAACCACCACTACCCATCCAACCACCCACCCCCACAGGAACAAATGAAGTGATCAATCAACCCCCCCCCCCCCCCCCCCCCTCCTCGGCAGTCCCAGAGAGAGAGAGAGGAGAGGGCCAGAGGCATGGGGAGAGAGAGCCTGGAGAAGCCAAAAACACACACACACACACACACACACACACACACACACACACACACACACACACACACACACACACACACACACACACACACACACACACACACACACACACACACACAGAGTTTTAGTTTATGAAAGTAGCAAAGGGATCAGATTTGATATGAAATGCAAAATGAGCAGCTATTGGAATGAATGATGAAAGCCCTTGGATTGATATAAATGAACTACTGACAAATGTTCTCATAGGATGAGTAAGTCACAGAATAACAGATGTGTTAGCAGAAATGTGTTAGAGAGAAATAGAGAAAGAGAAAGAAAGAGAAAGAGAGAGAGAAAGAGAGAGAGAGAGAGAGAGAGAGAGAGAGAGAGAGAGAGAGAGAGAGAGAGAGAGAGAGAGAGAGAGAGAGAGAGAGAGAGAGAGAGAGAGAGAGAGAGAGAGAGAGAGAGAGAGAAGAGAGAGAGAGATTGTGTATCTGCCGAATAGATTTATCTGAATAAAAGCCTTGCTTTTGTGAAGCACTATAAAGAAAGTGTGTCATAAATCGTGAGACAGGTGACGCAACAAAGAAGACATACACACAGAGAAAGAAAAAAGCGGAATAGTTTTTGCCTTGTTAAGGCGAAACAGGTCCCTCAGACAAAGGCTTGTATTTACATCGTCTTCAAGCAAAAAACGAAAGATAACAATGACACAACCGCAACATTTAGCCAAATCCATTGTCTAGACATCATCTGGAGCTCGGCCTATCATAACAACGGCGGGGGTCCGGACTGCGACCAGCACAACCTCAAGCCCTTCGTTTGTGTCGTGCGCCAGGACACGGCCGGCACAGCACAGACCCCCTGATGGATGGTGGTAGAGGGATGGTGGTTCATGTGAGGTCCCCAGACCACAAGCCAAGACTGATAGACATGGGGAGAGGAGGGGAGAGGGGGTGAGGGGACGCAAGAAAGCGGTTGCATCGTAAGAGTGAGAATCACAGAGACAGATTGAGAGGGAGAAGGAAAGAGGCAGGGAGAGAAAGACAGAGAGAGAAAGAGACAGAGAGCGAGTGGGAGCAAGACTGAAATAGAGACAGGCAATCGCTATTTGTCACGTTTTGTGGGGCCAATTGAAAATAAGTAAAGAAAACAAGAGACACATAAAGATACGAGAGGGCAACGGAGAAGAGAGAAGAGAGAGACAGGGAGTGAGAGAGAGTAACCCTCTGAGACGTTGGCGGAGAGGTAAAGAGACAGTGAAACGTAGAGAAGAATGAGGAGGAGGAGGAGGAGGAGAGATCTTCTGCTCTCTCTCTCTGGTCTGGCAGCAAGCCTTCTGGCAGAGGCCTCTGATATCCATTGCATATGGGTGTATAGTGGGTTTTACACACACACACACACACACACACACACACACACACACACACACACACACACACACACACACACACACACACACACACACACACACACACACACACACACACACACACACACACACACACGTAACTGATACAAGCGAGAGGTACAAGGTTAGAGCAACATTGACAGAAACACATTGACAGGATTGTCTCTGCAAAATGTACAGATTTCATGATTCCTTTTCCAAGCCATTACACTCCAGTTAGCCAAGATCGTAACATATTAGTGCAAATCATTTTTACAGCTGCTTAATAATGTACCGGTAATCGGAGAATCGGAGAGGAGAAGAGGAGAGAGGAGAGGAGAGAAGAGAAGAGAGCAGAGCAGACATTTGAGAAGAGAAGAGGCATCAATCCAGATGATGAGGAGAAGAGTGTGAGGCATGAAGGAAGTGAGGTAAGGGGAAGAAAGTAGAAAAACAGACAGGACGTATACAGGAAGTAAATAAAACCAAATGGACCTCCAGGGGTTATGGATGTCCTAAGTGACTTCCTGGAGGGATTTCCGGATACGTAGAGAGAAGTGTGTGTTGGTTTCTTGCTCAATGCCTGGTTCAAATGACAAACACAAGGCCAATGAAGATGCTTGAAGTATGAATACACGAAAGGAAGCAGAATGCACATGGCTAGACACAAATAGATTCCAACCCCCCCACATGCACACACACACACACACACACACACACACACACACACACACACACACACACACACACACACACACACACACACACACACACACACACACACACACACACACACACACACACACACACAAATAGACAGAGATTGATCACACCGATTAAGTGTATACTCAATCACTGTGTCTTTATTAAGTGCTGGGCCCACCCCAAGCAGAGTGCACACCATGCACACCAGCCAGTGGTGTGTGCACAGTGGCTGTCAGAACTGTCACTCCAACCTAACCCTAACAGGAATAGTGAACATAACGTAGTGAAAACAGCACCTCTTGGTTCTTTAATACAGACTCTGCTATTCCATTTTTGGTTGGAGTTACCAATTGCAATATTCTTCTGCTGAGGATTAATGCCAATTAATTAGTAATGGGGGGAAGGGAGGAGGAGCAGTAATATAACTATTGTCTTTATCAGTGCCTCTGCCCAGTCATCACATCAAACCCGCCCCGTATTAGATCAATGGTTGTGATTGGCATCAATCAGCCAAAAGTGGGCGTGGCAGTTGCCATGCTGTAATCAAGAAGAGGTGTATTTCCTACAATAGATTTGCATTATACCAAAATAAATTGTTGGGTGAACAGAACATCTCCAAAGAGGTCCTTATGGGTTGTTACCGCGCTCATCCGGAGCAGCCAATGGGCTCCTTTCAAGTTGATGCAGTGAAAGAGGTCTGTGCGCTACGTACAGACCTACGTACAGACCTTTCTACTTTTTACTGTGAACAGAGTGTAGTTTCAGATAGTTTCACAATTAGAAAGAGCAGAATGCTGGCGAGACCTCTTGTGTGAACCGAGCACAGCACCCTGGTAGTTCAAGACACCGAATCCCATGACGAGGAGGGATCAGGCAGAACAGACCCTCCGAGCAGTGTGTTTGTTCTGTCAACGTGGGCCCAGGATGCAGAAAGTACACCACGGGCTAAAGATACCACCCTCCATCTATTTTGGATATGAAAAGAAAAAACTTTTCTTATTTTGTTGATAGACCCAAATGTTCTGAATCAGTTTCCCATCAGTGTGCTTGCATCACATGCCATCTGGGTGGGGGATCACACACACACACACACACACACACACACACACACACACACACACACACACACACACACACACACACACACACACACAAAACTGAGTAATCAACGACTGGCTGTGACTGCAGAGTGGCCATCTGCAGCAGTGGCTACTCAGGCTTGGAATGAGAGAGGGTTGGGGAATAGGTTCAAACGTGCTTGCATGTGAAGAATCCCCTCCCACACACACACACACACACACACACACACACACACACACACACACACACACACACACACACACACACACACACACACACACACACACACACACACACACACACACACACACACAAAGTCAAACTCTTACTGGCAGCCATGATGAGGCCCTGACCTGTGCGAACTCTTGACAGCGTGTTTGGATTATCAATGTGTGGGGTCAGCAAATGTGTGTGTGTGTGTGTGTGTGTGTGTGTGTGTGTGTGTGCACATAGGTATGCAGAAGGGAGAGAATCAGAACGGTCACTGTCGATAACATCTGATTTATTCTAGCAGTATAAAAGCATATTAAACAACTTATGATCTGACCACAAAAGTACGAACCAAATCGTCCCCAAATTCCATTGTGTGTGTGTAAGATGCAGCCTTTGTTTATCCTTCCAGCCACTCTGATGAGCAGTGGCTGAATCCACATATGCTAGGCTGCCTATGCTAACGATGAGTCTATTACCTCTCTAAACCTGCGGCTGCAACACAAAAACAGGAGGCTCCAAGAACACACAACTAACGGTCTAATCTAAACAGCCCCAACGTAAACCCCGCCACGCCACGCACCAATACACGCATCCCCCCCTGTAGGCAGCATTAAAAAGCCATTGCCTACCCACTTTTAAGTGGCTCCAAAACACAAGCTAAGCAGACTGTCTGCCATCGTAATTGATTAGCGAAAACCCATTCCGCATCCACTTCCCACAAGAACAAGAACCAGAACCAGAACCGTGGGCATTATCGTTGGTGGGCGTCGGTTGGGATCCCCATTGTGGATCTCCCAAAAATGGTCATGTGGGACCCTATTCTTATAACAGCTGAGACCCCTGCCTATAGACACACACACACACATGCAGAGTCCTCTGGGGGAAACCCTGCGTGACTCTGACAATCAATCAGTGGATATTGCTTTTATTGACAATCCACAGAAGAGTCTCCTTCTGTTTGATGAGCTCTGTCCCTCGCCCATTCTCTCTCTCTCTCTCTCTCTCTCTCTCTCTCTCTCTCTCTCTCTCTCTCTCTCTCTCTCTCTCTCTCTCTCTCTCTCTCTCTCTCTCTCTCTCTCTCTCTCTCTCTCTCTCTCTCTCTCTCTCTCTCTCTCTCTCTCTCTCTCTCTCTCTCTCATCCTCCTTCTGACTGTATACACATTTCGTTATGGTTTTCCTTTCATGCTCATACGGCAAAAAAATTCTCCAATGCTATGATTTGGGGGAAATATCACACACACAAATACACCCACACACACACACACACACACACACACACACACACACACACACACATCGTTACTGCTAACCAAATCAGACAACACAAAATGATTCCTTCCTCGGGGTGAGGGAGGAGGAAGTGTGGTGGGCTCATGCATAATTCATATCTACTATGATACACTTTCTGCTCCATGCATAATGCAGACGCCCTGTCCACCAGCTAGCGGAGGGGAAGAGAGCGGTATTTAAGAATGGCAAATGAAACGGAAAATGAGCTAGCCCCGTCTAACGGCCCACTAACGGACCCCGGACAAACGGGCAGAGAAACTGAAAACGCTTTCGCTTAATTGTAGCATGGTCCATTGGAAACGGTATCGAGTTAAAAATGAAACAATCTCAGAAGAAACTGTTCTTCCAAAAAATATCAAATGACCTTTAACGTGTAAATCGGTGTGTGCAGATGGAGCAATTTCCAAAAGTATTGAGCAATGTATTTCAATGAGGCAATTTATAAAAGGGGAGTAAAAAGCAAACCCACAAATACCACTCCTCCATCAAAAATCCATTATGAAGAAATAAGCTTGATCTTAGTTTAATCACTTCCATTCTACAAACTGTGAGGGTAAAATCATCACAGAAAACCAAGACAGAAAAATCTGATAATGTTGCAAACGCAGCCCTTTCAGTCACAACGTAAATCTTTGCAGGAACAGTATTAGAGTTGACTTTTACAGCTCACAGCGGCTTCTCTCACATGGAAACAGCACTTCCCAGTACGGCCATCACTTTAATGAGGCTCACTTTCTGCCCTTTTTGCTCACTTAAGGACACCGGTCCAATCCTTGTCACTGACCGCCTCTCCCATTTTTCCATCACACTCAAACCATTATTCTCCCCCTCGATATCTCCCCCCTATTTTCTCCCTTACTCCACTAATGGCTTTGAAAGGCATCCCTCTTTGAACGGAGCGGTGCACATTTGTGGGACATTTTTGTTCCATTCCTCGATCTAAACCCCTCAGCCATCCGTAGTCTCTGTCCCGCTGCCAACAATGCATGGATGAAATACCGGAGAAGCGTTGTCGTGTGCCACATGGGACAAGAGATAATACAGCTCTCGTCAAACAGATGTCTCCCCCTCTCTTCTTTTCTACCTCACTCTCTCTCCGAGGAAGCGGGAGGAAGAAAGGGAGTCTCCTGGAGAGAAAGAGGAGAGGGACGGAACAAAGGAGGGATTGGCGTGGCCTTTGAAAGGCAGCACGCGTCCCCCAGACAGAGTTTTCATCTGTCAGCTGAACAGAAGGGCAGCAAGAACACCCAGCACCCGTGTGCATGTATGAACACACACCTCGCTTTCCTGACACCCATGAAGGATGAACCATGAAGCAAAAGAAAAGCAATCACTACAGATATAATGACATTCACCAGGGATGCTACCTGTTTTTTTTTGTTGTGTTTTCATTTTTTTTTTATTTGATAAAACACAGCAACAGTAATGGGTGTCAGGGGAGGCTGTTACGCAGACACGGCCCAGTGTCCGTCGGTCAAAACGGAGACAGGCTGAAATGGGTTGGCGGGATAAATGTAGGGCTTGATAGTGGGGGGGATGGAAAGATGGATAACGGAGTGAAGAAATTGATACATCGATAAATGGGAAGAGCTGGGAAAGCCATTTACTCATCTCCAGCCGGGTAGGCTGGAGATGAGTAAATGGTTCAAAAGTGTGATCCTGTCGTCGGGGAGGGGGAACGCCTTAAGGAAACTAGGATGGATTACAATGCATTGTTCATCTTAAAAGAGAAAAGGACCTGGAAATCGTTTTATACATATCCCATGAATTCTGCAATGTGAAAAAGCATTATTTAGTTCACATTCCAACTGAAAAAAACCAATACAAAAAAGAATGATGTATTTCATTTTTTACTGATATTCGAAAAGCAAGTGCGCAATCAGTATCGTCCCCTCTGCCTGTCAATCATTGCATGAACTGCACGCATTAAAGAGTCCATTGCCCCCCGAGGAGAGGTCAACATCTCTAATGAGAATCAGTTAGACGCCGACAGCATTAGCTCGACACACGCGTGACGGCAGAGAAATGAAAAGAAAACAAGGAAACCGCGATGAGGCGAGGAGCAGCACAGGACAGTCGTCTCCGTGGGTATGAGGACCGTGAACGTAACTGTTGCCTCTCTCCCTCTCCCTCCATCGCTTTCTGTCATCTGTGGCCCCTGCCCCCCCCCCCCCCTCCCTCCCCCCCCCCCACACCCTAATTGTTTCATTTGTATCATCTCTCCCTCATTGACCCCCCCCCCTCTCTTCTCCTCTCCACACTGTCTGCTCTGTGCCAGGGGTCCTGTCTGCAGCAAGCGGCGCTCTGTCACGGTTCATAGACTCCCTATCTCCCTAAAGATGACTCCCTGGCGGTGCGGGGAAGACAAAGAGAGGCAGAGAGAGAGAGAGAGACAGAGAGAGAGACAGAGAGAGTTAATCTCATTATGAAAAGGGATCATCTGCCGTTGACTCCGGGCCCATGGCCGCACGCGGAGGGTCTGGGCGTGGAGGGAAATGACCCGGAGCACACATCAGTGATTTGGAGAGCTGCCCCAACCCGTGGTCTTCAGTCTGCACGCTAATGAAAAATGGAAACTCTCACCTCAGCCGACGCTTTCACTAAAGGGGGCTTTTAGCCTTTAACATGTTGTACAAAGGACTTCACATGGCATTTGATTGTACATAATGTGTTCGCTCATGACCGATTGAGACAGCGTTTGTATTGTAAGGAAGAAAGAATACCTCCAAGAGGACTATTGAGGGAAAAAAGCTGAGACAAGAAAATCCAAGAGAAAATAAATAATAATTATATTTAAGCATGAATTCAAACTTGATGAGGTCTACGTTTTTTTCTCCTTTCTTTTACTGTCTCTGTCACCCGCTTTTAGTTCGCCACAATCACCTATTTTCCAAAAGTACTGATATTCCTTATACTGTATTGGCTTCTTTTAGGTTATTAAGCAGTGCACAAAGCCTTTGATGTCTTCACGTTTCTCCTTTTCGCTTTACTATGGTGCGAGTATGGTAAGTTAAATTAAAGTGCAGCTGGGAAGACGTCAAGCCCAAATATTCTTAAATATGCACCTCACTGTCCTATTTAAAAAAGAATATATCCCACATATCTTGAATTGTAAATCACTAACCTGACTTCCAAATCCAGAACTCATTAACTTAAATTAAAGCAAGACCTATTTTGTGCTGAAGATTTTAATTAGGGAGAAAGATGAGAACTTCAGAATAGGAGAATAACTGCATGTAAATGATTCTCATTTACATGCGAACTGCAGGTGCAACTTATCCTCCAATGTTGCGTGTCCAGAATGCTCTGACATGGAGGTTAGACGCACAATATACCGGAGCCTGAAATCTTCTGCCCTTCCAACAGCGTAACTGTTGTTCAAACTGAAGGAGGGGGGGTTGAATGGGCACTTAAGTCTGTGGAGGGACCATCACTGAGGTGATCCTCTCCTACATTACTTAAACAGTAATGATGGATTTTAAGAACATTAAAGCACAATTGCTAAACACGTTTGTTTTTCCCGAATACCTCTTGATCTTCAAGTCAACGTTTGTTTGAACCATATTAAGACATGTTCCACCAAAAGCTCTGTGGGCTTTTGGTAGCACATCTAAAATCAGACTAACAGACTAGTAACAATGCTTGTAAAGGGAATAAAAACCATTCCACCATCAGAAAGGATTATGCTACCCTGTTCATTAAGGCCAGCAGGATTCCTTCATTAGCTCTAACTGAGCCACTTCCAACGCTCACTGGTGATTCCCACTCACCAATCAAGGTCCATTTCCTTTGCGGAAAACAAAATGGGAACCCCCCCCCCCCCCATCATGGCTTGTCCTTGGACACACCAACCGGCAATCGTCTGCGGCGCTTTAATCAGAGATGGCGCTGTAATAAACAAACAAACTCTCCATGGGATCGGAACGCATTGTACCCATGGAGATCCCCAGCTGGCCGACCCAGCCGAGCAGCCCATGCCTGCCCGCCCTCCAGCTGCATCCATGGGTAGCTTTCACTAAAGGGTGGGGCGGCAGCGGAGGGCCCCAGCCAGGCTGAGGAGCTGGCAGATGACTCCCGTGCACCTCGTTAGATCCAATATAGGGGCTTAGTGCTGGGTGGAGGTGGGCAGCCCGCACGCCCCCAGCCCCTCAACCAGCAGCGCTCGCAGCGGGGAGGCCTGCTCCCGTACCAGCCTGCGAGAAGAAAGGGACAGCAACCAAACCACGCAGGGAGCATCTCTCTGAGTGTGTGTGTGTGTGTGTGTGTGTGTGTGTGTGTGTGTGTGTGTGTGTGTGTGTGTGTGTGTGTGCGTGATGAACAAACGACGCACCATATGTGGAATACATTTTGACTTGAACAAATCATTCGGTGGCCCGGTGTGATGAGGAACTGCGGCCTTGGATGCTGCCCCAGCTGTGGGGGTTGAACAATGGGAGGGGCCCTGTGAGGGGCCCTGGGAGGGGCCCTGGGAGGGGCCCGGGGAGGGGCCCGGGGAAGAGCACAGGGTAATCAGGTGCATCCAATTCTGGGCTGCCGCAGGACAACTGTGTCCAAGGAAAGGCTCTGCCCTGTCGTGTGTGTGGGTCTCCAGGAAGGACGTAATGTCGATGACTAGGTTATTATCCTGAGTTTCCGCTTAGCTCATGTTTCCACTGAGACCTGCTAAGGGTCATTTCCATGGCCATTCCAAGCAGGTCCTGCAAAACGCTTTAAAGAAATGCTCATTAGCATCGAGGACGTTGTGTGAGAGATCAGGGTTTCTTTTTTGGGCAATAATATTGACAAAGACATTTTCATCCCTTGAGGTTTTTTAGGCTTCATTTTTAAGGCGACAGTTGAAAATGATACTTAAACGGTTCTCAATGGCACTGCTATATATTCACACAGGCCATTCCAAAATATTGGAATAAATATTTTCTGCTTTGCCATTCGTTATAATATTGGCGGGAAGAAAAAAGGTGGGGAAATAGTGTGGCCTTCAAAAGTAATTATTGCAGAGAGTTATAAAAATCCAACTCTGGACCCCAACAACAGGGGAGGACGTCTTAACGTCTCGATGGATCCATTGAGATCTGAGGCACCGGGGGGACTGATTGGGGCCAACCAAGAAAAGGACTTTAGATGACTGGCCCTGATTGGCCATTGACTGGACTGGGAGACGCTGATTGCTGGGAAAGAGTGGGCTGATCAAGACAAGTGATAGGAGCGTTCCTAACTTAACAATGTAATGCTCGTGCAAAGCTGAGCCCTCCGCACTCAGAGTGAGTAAGAAGGGCTTCTGGAATAAGGCGCCGCATAGTTAGGAAAATGGCTTAAGAGTCCAGATAATACCATAAAAAGCCTAAATTTGGAACTTTCGAGCAGTCGCACGCATAGACTGTCGGGAGGCCTCATGCTCCACTTGCGCCCAGCTAAAAACATGACATTTAGGGAACAATAAAACACCCAGAAATACATTGCCATTAACAAACATACTGCCACTATCGGCTGAATAGGAAACGACTCGGCTCCGTTGCGGTTCGTGATTCGACATCAAGCGTTCAACGTGTTCAACACTGGACGGGATAACAAATCCACCTACTGAATCTCAACGCCACGGAGCCTGGCTGTGTGCTGATGAACAAGAGTGCGACTCCGTAACAAGATCATGACGGATGCCCAATTAGCAAGTGGACGTTCCCCCAGACTACGAGGACGCCCCCTCCCCCCAGCTAACCTCTAGCCTAAAATAAGTCCCACATGTGGACCTTTGGCAGGAGCGTGACCCCATTAAACCAAAACAAGACCTATGCCGGGCCCAGCTAATGACATCGCACCCTGCAAGTCTGGCCTGAACTGCTAAATGACAGCCACGCTCACACTCACAAACACACAAACTAGTGTGTTGTGCATTAACATAGACAGACCAACATGCACATAGAGCGAGCCACACATACTCCCAAAAGACAGATACGTGCTGTAGGTGTAGACACCACACACACACACACACACACAACAGTCTGTTGAAGCCAAAAGTGTCGATAAGAATAGGTCAAACAACAGATGGTTCACTTTGGATTAGCAAAGACTCTGCCACTGCAAGCCACCGTCCACTGCTAGATCAACAGCAGAAGTCTTCTACAGTAATCTGGACAAATGCTAAACTAAAAAGGTCAAATTGCCCCCCCCCCCCCCCCCCCCGTGTGTGTGTGTGTGTGTGTGTGTGTGTGTGTGTGTGTGTGTGTGTGTGTGTGTGTGTGTGTGTGTGTGTGTGTGTGTGTAAATTAAACACACAACAAACACATAAATTAAAACAAGCTTAAACCTTACCCTTTTGTAAGAGATTGAAGTATGTGTCGACTGACGTGAGCAAATTGTCAACCATGCAAATACAAATTTGGCTATTTGCTGTTATCAGGAAAACAGACTATAAGGATAATGTAATTTAGCTAGATAGATAGATATTGGATGCAAATTTAGTAGTGATAAAGGGGAGAACCAGTGCAAAAAGAGAGAAGAAGGTGAACAGAATTAACAAGAAAATCGATTGTACTTTCTAATAAAACACATCACAGCAAAGAAATGTTATCAACATAATAGAGTGTGTATATGCATGCTTGCTGCCTGCGCGTGCGCGCGCGTGCGTGCGTGCGTGCGTGTGTGTGTGTGTGTGCGTGCGTGCCCATGCGTGGCCTGGTCTGGGTGACAGCAATAGGACGGGTCTATTGTGTTTGGCCAGCAGACCTGTCCACTTTCTTTTCTTATTAGACTGAATCATTAATCAGGGCTGACGCCCCACGGCTCCCTGGGTAATGTATGCACCGCTCTCTCAGGCTCGCAGGCTCTCTTAGAGAGACAATAGCAACAGTGCAGGATGGAATGGTGTAAGCAAAGACACTAGGGGACTCGTAGATGGAGAACACCCTCAAACAATAACATACAAATAAAATCAGCACGTACAGCTACCTGCCAGCGAATATAACCAGAGTACTATTCAAATGTTTTCAAAGTAGCAAAACTTAGGCTTTGATCAAATCTTTTCCTAAACCACTTCCGATCTTCTGAATAAATTCACTGTCACGCATTCGGAGAGGAGAGAGGAAACGTCAGCAGAGCCCGCCTACTCTCCTGTTCTCCACTGACAGCGGCATATGATGGCTACTAATCACACACACATCAGCCATTCCGCCCGCGCTCCAGATTCATTATTTAGGCCCAAGGTGCACAGCTTGCCTGAGTTAGCGTATTTACAATTCAAACAGGCCAGAGGTGCTGCAGCACCTTCTCCATCACCCCTAAGCGTGCCTGGCTTACAGAGAGAGAGAGAGAGAGAGAGCGAGAGCGAAAGAGAGAACTATAAAGGAAGAGACTGAGAGAGAGAACTATAAAGGAAGAGCCTGATGCAACAAAAGCAGCTGTATGTAGACGGATATGCACATGTGAGAGTGCATAGTGCGTATGTACTGTAAAAGTGTTTACAGTACATACCTTTCTAATAAATGACTCCCCATGTCAAATTAGTGCACATACTGAAACATTAACCAAGCGAACATCATCTCCCACACACACAAATACCTAGAATTTTGTGGTCCTTGACGAACAAGTGACATATCTTCAGGTCGTAATAATCCAACATCATAATTCAGAGACAGAGAGAGACGTGTGGTCAGATTCCCGGAGACCAAATTACCAAGAGAAAAACAAACTTTTCCGCCATAAAACACACATATAATCACCAGTGCTATCCATCACAGCACACACGGAGCCAACAGTGAAACACGATAGGGAACAACTTGAACCACAGAGACCAACAAAAGAAGAGGGCATCTCTGGCTCCGGTGTCAAGCTTTTAAATATTACAGGTTTGGAGCGAGTCGACGCCGTTCTTCATATGGCAGGCGAGGCACACGCCAGGCACGTGTGCACAGTACCACACACACACACACACACACACACACACACACACACACACACACACACACACACACACACACACACACACACACACACACACACACACACACACACACACACACACACACGACGGCTGGGCTCGTTTATGATCTTCAGCTTGTCTGCGGCGTTCTTTTGACCAATAATGAGTGTAAGTGTGTGGGTGTGTGTGAGCGTGAGTGTGTGTGTGTGTGTGTGTGACGCACGTCACACCTGCTGTGCTGTGTTCCCACAACACCACCCTCAAGTCCAGACCCATCTGGGTCCGGAACAAAGCACAGAGGTAAAATATCCGTCTCAGATGCCGGAGGCAGGAGGTGGGCGAGAAGCAACACTCGAGTACACGACCCGAATCTCAACGAGCACTCGGGTACTCCTTCAGGCGCCGCACACTTTGGTTTTACTACTCGTCTTCATCATCGTGACGACGGTAAAACTCCCAATCACAAGGCCCAAGAAAGACTGGTGTGGAAACCGGAGGGGGATGGAGGCACATGGAAGACGTTCACATGTGTGAGCGGGGCCGGCTGACAAGATGTGGGCGGGATCAAAGTGGGATTGGAAAAAGAAAGAGGTGGAAGAAGAAGAAGCAAAAAGGAAAAAAAAAAGACGAAGGGAGGAAAAAAAAGGCAGAAGAGCGCATTGGGCCTTGTTATTAAAACCCATTAGAGAATAAACAAACACACAGAGCTTTATGGTCACAGCAGATGGGAGGAGATATGCGGTGCAGGACCCATGCGGCCTGGCAGAGGGGGGGGGGGGGGGGGGGGGGTGTGTCGGTTGGGCCGGGGCACCCAGCGGGAGACACTGGGGACGGGGCGTACAGTCAGCCCACCACGACCCTCGTTAGAGGGGCACTCACTGCCTCTGGTCAGCGAGGACTGGTTTCATCAGAGCCGGAGCGAGGATCTTGTCATTAAAACACACATCGACGACGCCTGTAAATAATGGCTCAATAAAACACAAGCAGACGTGAAACACATGGCAGAATCTGAAAAACAAAACAAAGTTAAATAAAAGGACAAGCCAAAGCCGCTAATAAGCCAGAGTACCTTTGATCTCTGAGCCGTTCAGAGGGGGGGGGGAAGGGAGTGTGGAGGTGGGGGGGGGCGGTGGCGGGTTGGGGGGTACCATTCTACCCGGAGCACGGGGGTGAATCGGGGCGACGCTGAACTCACCGCTGGAGAATGCGGGGATATTCGCTGACTAAGCAAACCTCCCCGAGCTCCAGCTGCCCAGGACGACAGACCGCTGAGCCATCTAATAGCGCAGGTGCAGCCCCCCCCCCCCCCCCCCCCCCCGCACCCCCCCTGCCCGCTCCATAACAGGCAGTAAATCCCTGCGTTAAAGGGGGCATCGCGTGTCCGCTACAAACCGCAGGCTCGCAGCAGGATGGACTTTGGTGATGACGGTCAACGCTATGTGAACAATAAACAGAAGACGTACCACTGTCCTACCTGTGGAGGTGAACCAGTGAAAAAAAAACACCTGGCAAGGTGGGAGATGGTGTGCATGTGCACTCCAGAGCAGGAGCTGCCATCTCTTTGGCCATGCAGGGTTCCGGATGGCCTGAGATGGACACTGATCATGAGACGGGACACTGATGTAGGAAAGGCAGAGGGGTTACCAGAGTAGAAAAGGGGAAGGATTTGCTCTGTGAAACCCTCCCCACTGCTGTGTTTACAACAGTCTTTTGATTTGTCCAAACAACCTCGCCTCGTTTCAACTGCCCAACCCCCCCCTGGGGGCATTGAGGTCATTTGCTGTCATGTAGATTGAACTGAATATATCGCACAGTCTGAATGGGATAACACGGTACGGGATGAGCTGTTCAGCTTGGGTTTTTATGTTGTGAAAGTGCAAGGCCAAAAAGCTTTATCAGCCTGGGAGTTCGCAGGAAAGTTTCCTAACATCCGAGCCCAATACTAAATGACATTGATGTGAACTTCACATTGGTGATCCACCTGGTCCTTTGCCCTTAAAGTCAAACATGTAATTTCCCCCATGTGATATTCTGAAAATGTTATTATAATACCATCCTTTACACCCATGCATTCATGGTCTTACAAGTTAAAAAGTAAAATACAAAAAAGACACTACAACACTGACACTGACATCGTCCTCAAAGAGGAGGAGAATGTTGGCTGACAAAGAGAGGTACAAAAGGCAGCAGGTTGTGAGAAGGTTAACTGGGGAGGAGTCCATTTCCAATAAGAGACCTTTGTTACATTGCTATGAATGAGTCTCAAAGCACACCAGTCGGACACACACCTCCGTTGTTCTTAGAAATATTTTCCTCAAGGAGATCTAAGTAAAGAATGAATCCGGGATACTTCTTCAATATCTTTATAAAAGCATCTCTTGTCTCCGTGCCTGGTTCTATTCATCTAAGGGTGGGCCAGTTGTGTGTTTCAGAGGAAAAATACCAAGGAAAGGATTATGTTTAATAACAAAGTTTAAATGAAAGACTTTTTAAAACCTTATAAATGCTTCAATGTGAGCTCTGCCAAAATATGTAAAAAAATAAAAAATAAAAAGCTTTTGCGCAATGTTTTTTGTTATTGATGACTGTGTTTTCTCGATATTAATGAGTCATTGTCAGAAGGACTCGATTTTAAAACAGCTGGTAAAATACCATTCATTTCTCAACTGATTTTGGCCTCTGCCTCCTCCCGAAACCTCTTGCTACACTCTGTCGTCTCGTCCATCCTCGTATTTGTTTTATGACCTATTGTCACACTGCTGCTGATACTGTGCTGGACTGGCACTGTTGTCATGGCAGCAGCCGACTCCAAGCATGCTCATCGCCTTGGCAACAAGTCAAACAGCACAAATAAACTTGGTCAGATGAGGCACAGAAAGAGGGGCGGAGTGCAGACAGACAGAATGAGTGGAGCAGTCAACTATGCAGAGTCTCTAAGTCGTTAAGCTGCAGCACAGGGGCTGCTATCTTGTGCTCTGAGTCTCCTGATGGCTCAGCGGATTAGAGTTGTACAGGCTGTTGATGGTTTGAGTCTGATACTGGGAGGCACTCTGGAAAGTCTACCTGACTCGTGTCTGCAAACCTCACCCTCTTTATACTCGGTCCATTTTAATATTTTTCTTCTCTGTTTATTATGTATCTATATTGCATGCACACACAGCTTCCTTGTGTAAGGACTTTCTTAGTTAATTAGCAAAAACTGCAATTGTTAGGATGTCAACCTTTTATTCAAGACACAGGAAGGTCCATAAAGACAGCACAGTACATATATATAAAAATATATATATTTAAACAATACAAAACATTTAAGAGGGATGCAAATGAGGAATCAACTATTTTAATACAAACACATTTACAAGCTTCGGGTCCAATGTTTCCAGAAGCAAGATGAGTATCTTGGATACACAGTGAAACCTATGCTACCAGGGAGTGTGTGTGTGTGTGTGTGTGTGTGTGTGTGTGTGTGTGTGTGTGTGTGTGTGTGTGTGTGTGTGTGTGTGTGTGTGTGTGTGTGTGTGTGTGTGTGTGTGTGTGTGTGTGTGTGTGTGTGTGTGTGTACAGGAAGCTAGAAGAACCTTTTATTAGTGTTTACCTTCCCTCAGCCATCCGGTTACCATATCGTCCATGAAACACAGAGCCAACATAAAAAAAGCAGAAAACACACACAAACATATGGCGCGGATGAGCAATAAATAATAAGCTATTGTTTCCTGACAATGCAAATAGATTCCATGAACCTCATGAACCCGTTTATAGCACGACCGGAAGAGCATTGCATGTAAAAAGTGGATAGCGCGTCAGATTCAGCTTTGACTCATTGAGAGCCTTGGCTGTGAACAGTGTGGATCGCACCCTCAAATGATGGGGAAAACAGCAAGAGAATGAGCAAGAGAGACAGAGACAGACAGAGAGAGAGAGACACAGAGAGAGAGAGACTGAGAGACAGAGAGAAAATCAGAAGGTGAGAAACATTTATATGATCAGAGAGAAAAATAAGCAAACCGGCCATTAAATGAAGCATTACAAAATCCTACATTTAGAAAAATTCCCGCTCACACACACACTTGCAGATGGACACATTGGCTGTGTTTGTTTAGATATGTTGAGCTGCTTTTAAACAATCTCCAGGAGGTCTCAAAGTGTATAATCAATACAGCATATTAAGCCTAGTTGAAGGCATTTCAGCCGAGGCATTTCTCGCAAACGTTTGGAAATAACCTGTTAATTATGTGGTTTCTGTTGGCTGTTGAGGACAGCCAATAACGGGGGATCTCCAGGCATCAATAAAACGCTGAAGCACTGCAGAGTCATCAGGCCTGAACACATTTGGCTGTGGCTCTGCCCAGAGTTGGGTTGCTCAAGTACCCGGTTCGTGATTGAGAACCATTACAGGATAAACGTGCTGTTTAGGTTTCACAGGTCTGGTGTGAAGGTGTTTAGAACTGAAACAAGAGTATGATTTATATTCGGAAACCACTCAAAATCTTGGTCAAATAACAACAGAAAAACCTTCTAAATAGGATATAAATATAGCTGCGCAAAATTCCTCCTTGGTAGATTGTGCAACAATACTGACCTCTACTGGCTGCCATTGATTGTCATTATATTCGAAAAGTTGTCCAAAAACACAAAAACACGAAAACTAGAGCGGTTTTATAAGCTAGTTTAATTATGGACAATTCTCAGATCAAGGTTAATTTTCCTTTATGTTCGTTCTCCCAGGAAGAGACCAGGTGGCTGGACAGAGAATGTGTGTGTGTGTGTGTGTGTGTGTGTGTGTGTGTGTGTGTGTGTGTGTGTGTGTGTGTGTGTGTGTGTGTGTGTGTGTGTGTGTGTGTGTGTGTGTGTGTGTGTGTGTGTGTGTGTGTGTGTGTGTGTGTGTGTGTGTGTGTGTGTGTGTTAGAGGGGGGGGAGAAAGCAAGAGCAGGGACTGAATCAAAGAGCCTTTGAAGCAGCACAGAGCTTAAAGCCAGCGCTCTGGGCCAGTGCTCTGCGTGTCTGGGTGGAAGACGTGATGCATGGTCGGATGCAGGGAGACAGTGGAGGTCGCAGGGCCCGGAATCAAGGTTGGATTAGCCGTACAATGCTGAGGCTACAGTGAGACATCGAGGAGCATTGGCGGGTACAAATGTGTTCCGACAGACATGCGATGAATGTGGACTCTGGGCTGCTTTTCATAGAGCCCGCATCCATCAACCCGAAACAGAGTGGGTGAGAACAACAGGGAGGGAGGGAGATTGCAACATCAGTAGAATGATATAACCTAGTTTAGACAAAAGAACAACAGGAGAGGGTCGAGAAATGAACTGACTTTAGTCACCATTCTATCTACATGAGCAAAGCTTTTCAAGCCTCCATCGGTATAAGAACGGCTATATCTGGACTAGGACATGAACGCTCCAATCGAGTCTTAATATCAGCCAACATAATGTAAAATGTTACATTTCAGCAGCCAATATGCATTATAGTTAGATGAAAAAGGAGGGGGGGGGGGCTGGAGGCAGCTGAAATTACATGAATTACCAGTCGCAGGGTAGGGCTGGGAGGAAAACTCAGGCCCTGCGGCGTCTCTATATGAGGATACCTTATTTTATTCCAATAGACAGTTCAAAGGCAGATTAGCTTGCTAAGCCTACATTAGGGCATGGATCAGAAGCTAGGGCTAAAAGTATCAGGGGGGAATAACCAGCATTGCTAACACACGATTCAGGAGGAATTAGCAATGCTTTCTAGTGCATGAAAGTAAAGCTAAATGTATTCTAATCTTCAGTTGAATCAAAAGGAGATCAATTTATGTGGGACAATAATATGAAATTAAATCGATGGTGTATGATAAACCAAGAAAACATTTTAAGCCTTACATATATGATCAAATATTGTATATTTACGCTAACATGCCTTGAGAGCTTTCCTATATCATGTTGCTGTTATGTAGCACAATAAGGGTACAATATATATATATATTTTGAATGCAGTAATAAACATTATTATATAGGATAAGTGTTAAAATGATACTAAATAAATGATACATTAATACTTAATTAACATGAACACCATTTGTAAACATCACCATTAGTAAATTATTACTATATTGTTAGTTAACTGTTAATGTATTACTGCATTAACTACTGTTTTTAAGGAGATAATGTTCCCTTCTTGTAAAGTGTGACCAGTTGATGAAACAGCCGATGATCTCCAATAACCCATCTTGGAACCTCTGAAATTTGAAGGCCCACGAGAATATCTCCCACGCCCAAACACACTTATACTTTCCACACCATGGGACTCATTAACACTGTGTATGCATACGTCTCTATTATGTGGCCTCTTCAAACATTTCAATCCTGCCTGGCCTGTGGTCCTCAGAGATAATCGGTCCTTCCCACTCACTACTTTGGGAAAGTATCCCCTTCCTATGAGAGGAAAGAGGAATATGAATGAAGCACCATGACAGTTTATGAGCAATTTATCTTCAGATGTTGACCTTGCCATGAGAAAGAGAAAGGAAAAGGACGGTCAGACTGCACACACACACACACACACACACACACACACACACACACACACACACACACACACACACACACACACACACACACACACACACACACACACACACACACACAGCTCCAGACTGTCAGAGGACTATTCTGATGTCTATCTTGTTGAGGAGCCAGGGAGCTCAGGCACCTGTTAGAGATGACCTTGATAAGACAAGTTGGAATAATGGAGCGGAATCACTAGTGATGCAGTGTGCTTTAGTCCTATGTGTGTGTTCTAGAAACATTCTCAGTACAGCTCTGTATGGTTATGTCTGATGAGGACTATGGGTTGCTCATTAGTTTATCGTTAATGTCACTTCATGTTTTTTTTATTAATTGCACTTCTGCTTGGTTGTATCTGTATGGCCCCCTAGTATCCACCAAGATGATTACGTATGTGAAATAAGTTAAAAACTGCTTTTAAATTGAGCGCTCAAAACAAAATGCTTATCTGCTTAGGGACAAAATATTAAAAGGCTAATATTATTTTGGACCAAACATTTTGGTTTGCCGTTTTGTGGGAAATCTCCTGTTGGGTCCTCAGGTGGGACGTGCTCGCCCCCTGGTGGCCAGTGGAGCCCATCTCACATCCGGCGCACATTACTGTCAAACGCCTCCACAGTTGGTCTTCAAAGAGCTCCATGTGGAATCTAAATAATACCAATAAATATACTGGCCATAGTGTGGATAGTAAAAGGTCAGAGGAAGGGGGTATGAGGCTGTGATCAGTGACATGAGAGGCCCACCAGTGACCTTTTACCCAGCACAGCTTATAAAATAAAATAAAAAGGCCGTCCCTACATTTCCCGAAAGCAGTGCCCCAAGAGGTTGGCCCCCATGTCTGGAGCCGGGGGGACGCAGACAGTGGGCATTAGGGCAGCTTACTGCCGAGTCTCTCTCTCTCTCTCTCTCTCTCTCTCTCTCTCTCTCTCTCTCTCTCTCTCTCTCTCTCTCTCTCTCTCTCTCTCTCTCTCTCTCTCTCTCTCTCTCTCTCTCTCTCTCTCTCTCTCTCTCTCTCTCTCTCTCTCTCTCTCTCTCTCTCTCTCTCTCTCTCTCTCTACGTGAAAAGGGTTAACGTATGTTATTCTGCTATTCGTCGAAGCGTAATTGCACGTCTGCTCTTTGAGGCACGGCGCTATCGTCGGGTTTCATGGTACGTATGTAGGTAAGCCCTCACTTCTTGGTGGAATGTCCCCATCTACAGGGTGATATTATCTGAAACCTATACAGGGGGCGAGTCGTGTGGAGGTTGGATAGAGATTACAACCAGCTACAGTAAGGGGAACCCTACGTCTGCACACTCTCTCCGTTTATACGGAGGAAAAACCAGCTGGTGCACTGGGGCGTCCCAAAGACATGCGAGATACGCACACAATTACTCACACAGGCACGCAGACGCACACACACCTGCTCCAGAGGTTCAGCAATAAATCGGCATGGTTGCAAGATGGATTTGGTCCAGGTATGAGGTATTATTTCATAATTTCATGGTAGGAAGGACACACACACACACACACACACACACACACACACACACACACACACACACACACACACACACACACACACACACACACACACACACACACACACACACACACACACACACACACACACACACACACACACACGTGAAGCAACACTGAACGACTTCTAGAAACTGTAAGGATTATGGCCCAAGATGGCATTATTGAGAAACAGCAGACCCACATCTGTTCAAGAACAACAACAATACCTTGTAACCACTCCAACTGCCATGGCCTGTACTGTTACAAGGGAAAGAAGCAAATGAGGAGTACTACCAGAATTCAGTGTGTGTGTGTGTTTGTGTGCGCGTGTGTGTTTCTGTGCGTGTGTGTGTGTGTGTGTGTGTGTGTGTGTGTGTGTGTGTGTGTGTGTGTGTGTGTGTGTGTGTGTGTGTGTGTGTGTGTGTGTGTGTGTGTGTGTGTGTGTGTGTGTGTGTGTGTGTGTGTGTGTGTGTGTGTAATGGACGCCTGCCCGTCGACTCCTAATGCCAGGTCTCTCATTGGGATTCTTCAGCAGCACAAAGAGCTACCATGGAAGCTCGGGCCCATCGCATGCGTGTGTCCAACCTCCCCGTCTCCGTGACCACCGTGCCTAATCCTCACGAGAAAGCCCAGGTCATTACAGCCAATCAAAGGCTCTCCTTTAGCCCTCGTGTAAACACTGAACAGCACAGACACAGGAAAGTTGATCCAGGAGAGAGCAGAGTGGAAGGCCGGGAATCCTAAGGGAGAGAGGAAGAAACAGGTCGAGTGCAAAAGGAGAGGGGATTGAGGAGGACGCATCAGAGCAAGAGAATCCTAAGGAGGAGGAAAGAAGGAGAAAACGATGGCCAGGTCAAATGTGGATTACCATCAGGTGCTCCACAGCTCCTTCCATTCACCCGCCACAAAGGACGTGCCAGAACACCGCTCTTTTGCCAAATGTATCCCCTTTACCCTAGAACAGACTCCACGCGTGAAAAATGCAGTAAATAAAAAAAAAATGCACCTTCCAGCACCACATTTCCCCACCTCACCCTACGCGGGTTCTTCCGAGTGGGCACGGATGACGTCACCTTCCGCTTCAAAGTATCGCTACGGCCCTCAGGAGGGAACAGGGCGGTGGAGAATAAATAGCACTTTGGTCCACTTACCGATACAGCCTCTCCACTCCATTCCTCTGGAGCTTTTCCAGCTCCTGACCAACAGACAGACTTGGTGATAAATGCTCTAAAAAAGGTCATTTTGTAGCACACTGGTCCACCAGTGTTTTCTTCTCTCCCCTCCAAACTCCTCGTCCCTCACTCTAGCTGAAACCCCCCCCCAGCCCGCCCATGCAAAACACACTTTTGTACTTTTTATGAGGGCCATTCTTCTGTCCGGGCACACTGACAGATTTATTTGCCGGCCATCTTGTTAACACTGTGAATAGCAGGATGGGCTGTGTTATGTAGATCAGTCTGGGTTACCCAGGGGACGGACGTCAGCGGGGCCATTCAGAACCAGGTTAAAACTCAACCCCAAGGCCTCCTGTTCAGCACCGGGGCCTCTCCCTGCTTGCACCCCATCGTCCTCTTAACCAGCCGCCCTCCTTTAACAATGGACCTCCCCAGTCAACAACCAACCCTATCCTGCGGTTGGTGCGCTGTGTTGCCAGCTGAAGCCCTGGTAAATACCACAACAAGGTTTAATTGACCTAAACTGGCGACTGGGGAGTGGTATTATTGTGGTATTAAGTTTAAATACAGAATTGCAATTGAAGACTTTCAGGCACAAGTGATCTTCCAGAGGCAGACAAATTTGCCAACAGGTCAAGTGTAACCTTCAAGCTAACCAACAGGTCAAGTGTGGCCATCAAGCTAACCAACAGGTCAAGTGTAACCTTCACGCTAACATTAGCATTAGATGGCGGTAGCACTTAGCCGCTGTGATCTAGAAGTGGGTCATGTGATACGGCAGATCAGATGGCCAACCCACTAAATTAGGCTGATGTTAATAAGGGTAGTAATGAGTCTCATTAGCACACGGTAAATCCATTAGCTCAATGGCAAACATTTATAATTCAGAAGGTGTGTATTGTGCTGGCTATAAGACCTGCCTGTTACCTTCTCATCTTACAGAGTTACACGGACACACACTAGCCTCCAAGAGAAGCTAGCTGTAGTTTCCACTTCCAACATTTGGGCACATATTTTCTCAGAGGAAGTTTCTCACATTCTTTGGTGGAAAAGAGAGGTTGCAGATATGTAGTGCCAGATGCTGCGAAACTGTTTAACCTAAAAAGTCTGAGGGAGGATTTTTTGTGGTTTTCTAAATGGTTTGTAACGAGAAGCTAGGGTATTCTATCATACACTTAAGTCAAATAACATTTCAGATTTATGCTGGTGGATGATTTGCTTAGAGCTGAGTGAATTTTAAATATGGTGACACTTGACTGGATTCTCTGTTTTCCCTGAATGGGAAACAGTGCAGGCAACCAGCACTATAAAAAGAAGTCACAGTGCACACCAGGATGCAAGCTTGGCTAAGATAGAAAACCTCTTTATATAGAGGCTGCACTGAAGAGGAACGGAAGGCAGCAGGGAAGTGTGGGAAGGTGGGGGTATCTGCTTTCCTTTTGTGCACTGTATTCCGAACTCTTTGATATTGTGGAAAAACATGAATATTTTAGTGAATCCAGAGAAAGACACGTGTAAAAGTATGACAAATGCTAGGGGTCAAATAGGGGCTACATAGCATAACCCAGTTTAAATCATTATCAATTGAAGTTATTTTGTGCTGTGTCTCATTCAGTTGATTGTTGTATTCAGAACGGAGGACATGGGTGAAACGTGCTTCCAAAGCAAATAGAAAATGGGCCATGAAATAACCATGAAGATCCGTCTGGAAATCTATAGAAGCTGTTTTTCAGGCTATTGCTTGACATAGACACAATCAATTCCTGTGTGTGTACCTCTGGATCTGCCCATCTCTAAATCCAAAGTGATAAAAACCCAGCATCACAACTTCATCCGTGTCAACCAGCATGAACATTGGTTATTTGTGTTATTGTGGAACGCATTAAAGATGCAAGATACTCTGGGGTTCCTCCTCACAAACAAAGATTTGTTGTCGTCATAAAACCGGCCTCGACAAACACAAAGCAGGTATTCCTTAGACTGAGCCCATTGAAATGTCTTCCCTTTTTATATAGGGACTGCAAATACAGAAGAGACTACATTTAGGAGTTGGCTTGGTTGTCTGTTGCCCTTGAAATAGTTACGAGGCGCAGATGTCCCACGTCCCAATGTTGTGGATGTTACCTTGATGAGATCGTCAACATCATCTTTATATTTTAAGGCTACTTCGATCAAAATGTTGGTTGAATAATGGTCATGCCTAACTTCTACAATTTAAACAAAATAGCCATGTTGATTGTGTTTTGTATTACTTACGTGGGGTGGTACAAACCAAGGACATAAAATTAAAACCTCTTACCTGAACACTTAAATGAATGATAAAACATGTTAAGTGCTGGCTGAAGTAATTCGTCCAAACGGTTTTAACATTGATATCGACCCTTGACTGCTGATTGAGACCCTGAGGTACTATAGTGCGATTGAACATTGGACGATGATAGCTGCGGAGTCTCTTCCCCTTCCTATCCACTTTATATTGCGTTTAGTGTGGTGACTTTTAATCTGACTTTAGTGAGATTACAAGTGGAATTCTAGCCATGTGAGATCACTTGTGTATTGATGTTGTTATATTGTTATATTCAGATCTGATTCGTCAGAATTAGCAGTAAGCTAATAAAGTTTTGGGGGATTTGTGAGTGTGAATAAGTGGTGGACTGTAGCATAAATCCCCTTCTCCTACACCAACTCTAATAGCACTTATATAACGCTTTGCTATTTTCACCCAGGCCTGATCCACAAGGCCTTCATTTGTTTCAATTACTCTTGTAAAAGAAAAAAGTAAAAAATAGTCTTTACCGCACTAACTCAATATTCATGCGGACAGTGTTTTTACCCTCTGGGAACAAGAGTACCTTACACATGTGGATCTTTTTCCTCATTAGAGCCCAGGAAGAGAACACACTGCTTCATTAGGTTCCGTTTTTGCAATGGCTGCATGGATATTTACCCTTCCATGATAAAAAGTGCTGTTTTGGGACATGTTTTTCAAAGAACTTCGACAAAGGGAACGGTGACAGTAGTATGGAAAAGAAAAGGCCAGCAGGTAAAACAGGACGCGAGAAGTCAGTAGACCTCTAACAGTTTGACTTATCTGACCTTCAAGTCGATTATTATTGATTTTTACGCTCAGTGAATTGCTTTTTTTAACCACACACTGCCAAAAGCCAACACTCTGGCTGCCAGCCATCATTAGAGCGATGATTGACAGTTAATCATTATCCTCAGTGGACCCGAGCAGAGTAGAGTCGGGTGAAACAAACATGGGAAATAACATGGGAAATAAAACACAGAATTCTGCCAAATAAATGTGATGCAAAGAAAACTGGACATTGTCGTGTTTTTCAGATGGCTAAATGGGAGCTTTTAGAAGCAGTAAACGCATATCATTCTGAGTATGTTGACTGTCATTGGCTGAATTGATTTCCCTTTACTCTCATGTGATTTAGGATGTCAGAATCAAAAGGAACACAAGCGGTGTTTCATCTATTAAAAATCGAGAAGGAGAAGGGCAAATCGGCCTACCTCCATGTGTGGAGGCTGAAGCCAGGACACTGATCCCCACAGACGTTGCACGGCTGGCCTCTCTGTGACTCGTATGCAGGCTTCCCCTACAGCAACAAATGGATTTCATGTTCAAGTACATAAAACAATTCTAAGCTACTTGTTGGTCTACTTTACGTTTGACTAATTCTACATTAAGATAATTGATTCAACTACAAATCAACAAAAAGATGTCCCTTTAATCAAATTAGGTATTTCATTGGATTTAGTGGAATTTTGAAACTGTTGGCCTCATTTATAGTTCGAATTATGGTTTGAATAGTGGACAATGAGGGGATATTTTATTGTATGGACCCCCATCAAGTCATGTTGATGAATGAATACATTTATCTAGGTAATCAGGTCATTCAGGGTTATTCAACACCTATATGTTGGTAACATGAATCATCTCCTTCTTCTCTTGATCATCAAAATGGACAGTTCAATATGATGTTACACAGGAGAAAATTATATATCATATTTCGACATATAATGTAAGTCGATTTAATAAACTTTATGTTGTTTTTTTAGATACGAATAAAAAATTGCCTCTACAAATATCTAAAGCTATGTAATGTGGATAGATTAACCGTCTGGAGCAAGAGAAATGTTGATCATAGGTCAGCGGCCGAACAGACGGCTCATCTGTTCCATTTAATCATGGATGATGTCTACTCAGGCTTGTGTCAGCGCCTTATCTTCACTAAACACATGGAACTGTGTGCCTCCATCCACGGGGCAAACAATAAGAACCGGCGAGGCACGTTCAACAGTGCGTAATGATGCGTACTCTATCTTTTGTTTTAATGTCAATTGATATCAACATTGATATCAACAAACTTGAACGATGACAGTGTATCGAAAGCGCCACTTAAAATAAGTTAAGTTAAGGCTACATACCGATCTGCTGGAGTTTCTCTTCTTGGAACTGCGACTAAACATGACCCTCTCGTTTTTGGACCCCCCAACTTAGCAACCTAGAAACGAATACGCAAATCAGCGACTTCACAAGTACAGGAGCAGGTTGGTCCCAACGGCAACAGTGGGCGCTCGTGTTTCCAAACAAACCCAACAAATTACAGTTGGCTATACGGGTCCTATCCAATTCCCAGAGTGATTAATGAATGAAGCTTGTGTCTTCCGGATCACAGCTCCACCCTACCGCCCTCCACAGCCAATGGAACAGGAACCCTGGACAACTGTACCGTACATTATAAACTAAATCTCAATATGATATAATCAAGCTTTTCCATTCCTGTAGAAGTAGCTGTACGCTTTGTGATGTTGTGATTCATACAGCAAGCAAGTACCATACTTCATGCCCACACAGTGCTTATGCTTTTTTGTCCAACGACATCACCAAAATCGACTTGCATCCACCCACGAGCACGCCACATTTTTTCTAGAGATAAACACAGACACAGTACAATTCTACTGACATTATTCAAACTTTATCATAACATATAAGAACCAAAAAAAAAAATCCCTTTTATTGATCTTAGAACATTTATATGACTCTCACCATGTGTACATTTCCTATAGTCTAATGCTCCCTCTGCAAGTGCCCAATCGACTTGATCATTCAATTATAAAAGTATCGCAGTGCTCTCCGCACAGTGTTCACAAAAAATGAGAGCCATAGAATTCAACGAGTTCGACAACATATTGTATCTTAAAAGCATGCACCCTTTTCTTCAGTCTATTCAATCCAACATGGTCATTATCATGCCTCTTTTGTGCCTCTTTTTTCTAAATGCCAGGCAGTCACAAAGCAGTGGGATGATGACGTTGTACTGATTAGCCACATCTTAAATGTCTTTGTATTGGATACGCAGAACAATAGCTGTAGAACAAGAGCGCTGCTAAAACCACATTCGTTTCCCGCAGTAATTGCAGCAGAACGAGAAGCTTAACAGTCAGACATGCGGTTGAGGGGTGTTTAGTGGTACACTCAAGTGCTACGCTTTTGCTGGGTTGATGCTTGTGTATTCTGGAACAGGTCGCACAGTTCACCTGCCTGTTGTATGTATGCTTGAATGTGTGAGTTGTGTTTAATGGGGGAATAACAATAACAACACACACACACACACACACACACACACACAAACACAAAGACACATTTACACTCTCTCTCGCTCACTCTTACCCACTCACTCACACACACACACTCACTCTATCTCACTCGCCCACTTGCTCACTATATCTCACTCTCTGGCTCTGTCAATCTCTTATTCTTCAGCTCTGTCCGTCACACTTTCAATTCCACGCTCTGTCTCGCTCACTCTTTCACTCACTCACTCACTCACTCACTCACTCACTCACTCACTCTAACTCACTCACTCACTTTCTCACTCTCTCTCATACACTCACTCACACACTCAATCATTCTCTCCCTTATCCACCCTTGCACCATCTTTCTTGCTCATTCACTTACCTGCTAAGTTGCGGGGGATCGGGGATCCAGATAGTAGTTGAAACAGTATCCCCCAACCTGAGCCGGGGCTGTGTGCTGAGCTGTGGTCCAAAGGCCTTCTGGAGGATCTGGAGTAGTGGGGCGACCTGGAGGACCACTGTATGGTACATGACTTTCCTTTTCAAGTTTTAAGGACTTTTTTGGGCTCCAAGTACAGATTTTAAACATTGACTTGTCCTCATTTACATACAGAGGTTTTTATGAAAAAAATTGGGGGAATTCTGTCTTGGAACAGACTTGACCGCTACTTGGTTGTGTTGCAGAAATATACACATAAAGTAGCATATCTTTCGCTTACTAACTTCTTAAAAGATATCTAATTTCATGTTATCTCAAACCAAAGAACCGTTGCTTTGCCTTCAGAACCCGCCTTGGGCACCACTCATTGAATTTCGGACGATCGGGTTTAGATGGCGAGTAAACAGCCAGCGTCATCGGGACAGATGGAGGTGTTTGGGACATCTGCACCAGTCCGCGCTCAAGCAGCAGCTCTGCCACAGTCTAATCTGTGTGGGAAGGTCTCGCAATGTACCTGAGAAACAACCACAGCTCTGTACTGTGTGTGTGTGTGTGTGTGTGTGTGTGTGGGGGGGGGGGGGTATGTATGTGTGTGTGTTTGTGTCTGCGTCCGGGTGTGTGTGTGTGTGTGTGTGTGTGTGAGTGTGTGTGTGTGTGTGTGTGTGTGTGTGTGTGTGTGACTACTGCTCAATCTCGCAATTATTAGCTCTATATGGAGGATGCGCTGGATCTGTGATCTGTAATGTGTTATTTCTACATTCTGCTGCAAGGTGTTCCATTTGTTTGCCTTGTGGTCCTTTATAATCAATTGCATTCATGTGGACAAAATCAAAATGTTCACTTCTGGGTCTGCGTGTGTTCATGTGTGGATGTGTGCAGTGCATCTGTGTGTGCGTTTGGTCCTGTTTTGCGTTAGAAGGTTTGCACAGTGGTTACGCAATGGTCTTAAATGTCATGCCATTTAATCATGCACTCCTCTAACAATCTAACAATAACTATAGGCGATAGACTTGGCTTTTGACATCTGACAATAAGGTGTTTGATTGCTGCAATGGTTGAGACGCCTCATAACTGTAAGGGCAAGAGAACAGAGCCTGAGAAACAGGCCAGGTATACCAGCAGCAGAGGGGGAATGAAGATAAAGTGTGTAGCCCAGGGGAACGCTGCTTTAATAGTTCCTGCCTCATGACTTGCTAATGAGAGGCTATGCTGAGCAACTGCCAGAGTCAGGAGCTGAACCCACCTATAAGTGCTTAATATCTGCAAACACTGTGGGATTAATAATGTGATAGTCCCAAAGTTGAATTGTTCTGTACATTATGTAAAACAACTAATGGAGGTTCAAACAAACAGAAACACACCAAGGGGACTCTGTTTAAAACTTTTTAAAATCTTGAGGAATTTTATCTTGCTGTAGTTGTCTGTAGGTGTTTGGCTCTGCTTCTATGTGGGTGAACTGAGCTGTGAATTTTTTTACATGTCGTCAGCCACCTGGACTCTGTCTACAGGTGTTAACTGGTCTGTGTGTGTGTGTGCTTATGTGTGTGTGTGTCTGTGTGTGTGTGTGTGTGTCTGTGTGTGTGTGTGTGTGTGTGTGTGTGTCTGTGTGTGTGTGTGCTTGTGTGCGTGGAGTGTGCTTGTTTGTCTGTGCGTGCATGCATGCGTGTATTTGTGCTGTCCAAACAGATCACATGTCCACGAAGGATCCATGGTAACAGCTAACAATAGGTGATCCACAGTGAGTCAGAGGGCAAACACTCATGCACAAGCACACGCACGCATGCACGCGCACACACACACACACACACACACACACACACACACACACACACACACACACACACACACACACACACACACACACACACACACATTATGAAAGTCACATCCAACACATCTTTTTAAAAAGGAAAAGTGCCATTTAACACCATTTCACGCTGAGAATAAACAAAAATCCTCCAATTTCAGCACCACTCAAAGGCAATGGCTGATTTTGGGGGACAGCTCTTGAAAAAACACATTGTCCTTCTGCAGGTCCTTCAGTCTACAGAAATATATAAATGAGATCAGACCGATTATTTCTAAACCACTAAGCGTGACATTCCCTGCTGCTGTCGGTTTTCAAGTTCTGTCTGGAAAATGTAATGCGAATCAGGGCTCATTTCAATGCATATAATCAATGCAGGTATCTGACAGTTTCCGACAATAAAGCGGCAAAGCATCCATGGTTTCCAGTAGACAGAGCGCCATATTTCGATTTGACTGGTCCTTTTACCATGACACCTGTCAGCGCCCAGCGTTCAGGAAGGAGGAATTTGTAATTCGGAATAACCTCCAGGGACTGTTTTATGAACAATAAAATCGGAACCTCACGCTTATCACTATTCATTATGGAAAATTTATTTCTATATCCTCCAACCACGGTTAATTACAGAAACTTCCAATGTAATATAATGTATAAACCTGGCAATCCTTTGGCATCAAACCACTTATGGCCCATGAAAACCTATTATTATTATGGTCTTATGTAAATAACGATTCTTATGCCAATATTCAGTGTGGACATTTTTTATTAGCCAAATTACCTTTCAGATTTTATTTCTTGCCTGTAAATACCTTAATTTGTCTTGCACAAAAAAAAAAAATCACATGAAGGCACATTGCACAGTTTATAGATAGATATGTGAAAATTACACTGATGAACATTTGAGGCAAAAAGGCTCAAGTTATGGCACCAGGTATTACATTTCACGAGTCACGTAATACAAACAGAAGTATCTTTGTACAAGAATGCATGTGTAGGCCTATCATATATTTAAACATTAAACACAGTATTTATAATATTTGGACGTTTCTATGACTTGATACATGCGTAAAATATGTCAAATAAAACAGCAACAGTAGAATAAATACAATTAAATATCCTAATAATCCCTTTTTATTTATGGCACCTGAGAAATCCTGACACTGAATTGGTATTCTGACATTTATAATGACAGCTTTGCTCACATGGTTGTGATTGTCAAGTAAATTGTATCCTAAAATGAAAAGAAATTTTGCAATAAACATTATATTAAGTTGTATTATACATTTCATATGTCAATAAAGCATTATTCATTTAAAGGTTGGATTATTCCCTTTTCCTTTTGTTTTGTGCACATATATACTCAAATAGAGGTTCATATTAATGAAACTATATCTTAAGTTATAGAAATCATACCTTTGCTTATGTAATGGCTTATGGTGCTGAAAATGCCTTTCATCACCTGATGAAATACAAAAGACTATAGCTGCTATAAGTGGCCATGTTACCACAATGTCTGTTATTTTACATGACCTGCTTCCATTTCAAAGACTATTCAGACCTTAATTCACAAAATGTATAACGTACATATGGTTCCTCAAAAATTGTTCTCAATAAGTAAAAAAACGAACACAAAAAAAGTAAAAAAAAACGATATAAGTACCCTGATATTGCTGCAAAAGTTAAACGCATAAGTGTGGGCAGCGATGAGTTGAACACAACGGTGGATACAAAAGGGACGTGAGGTACCGTTCACAAGTGTTTCGTGAGGAGGCGTGGCCAGACAGACACGGAGCTCAAGGCTGCGTGGACAGACTGGGCCGCTGGAGAGAGCGGCTGGAGGCCGACGCGTCCTGCCTGGCCTGAGGTGCACGCAGAGCTCTTTCATGTTGCTCCAGCGCTACAGATCTGACTGCGTGGCTAAAGGCTAAACGTTGCTAGCTCTCCCTTGTGTCCCTGTGCTCCACCTGAGAGACAGGCCCCCCCCCCCACAGGGGGGACGTGATCCCCCTCTGATGTCTGCCCGTCTCATCCCGACGGTGCCTTGAGCCCGCTGAGCCGTACTCCCGTGTCAACGGTCAATTGTGCCTGTGTGTACACTATGTGTGTGTGTGTGTGTGTGTGTGTGTGTGTGTGTGTGTGTGTGTGCGCTTGCCCCTTGTGTGTGTGAGTGTATGAACATGCTTCTGTGTTAAATATGTGAACGATTGCAAAGAAGATGTTTGTGGAATTATATATAATTCCTACTATAACATAATATAATATAATTATATTCTCCTTAATGTTTTATATAGTGTGTATATATACAGTATATAGAGTGTATATAGACAGGTGTATTAGTGTTAAAGTTTAGCACATGTCTTGCCTCCTCATATATGCAACATTAGTAGCACCATGACCATAAGACTATGTGTACAGTATTTCCCAGAGTAAGACTGTCATAACAATGCTGACACACAGATGTTCTCCACTATTGGATACACAGTATCAAGAATAGAGACAGCAGTCAGTCTACAATTACTGTAGAAGAAAAGCACAAGACTGAACATAGCTGCCCATGAGGTATTCGTTAAAGGCTTTGATTGGGTGATACCTTGGTAACACTGGCAAACTGTGAGTGGGTAACAGTGTGATGCTATAAAGGGCAGTTTGAGCTGAGAAAGTGAGCAGAGATAGAGACAAACTAGGATGGTGACCAGCAGCCAATCAACATCAGAAGATTTGCTACTTATAGCTATACCAACACTAGTGAACAGTGGATGTGTGGATGTACCACAATGGCTTCAACAAGACAAAATGGCCCATATTGCCAGAAATAAACAACATAGAGCAGGTTTTGCCTCACACACGCCAATTTAACAAACAAGTTACATTATGATATAACAAGGAAAGAAAAGCATTATATAATAAATATATTTATACAGTACTTACAGCATATTCTTTTACATTATGTACACATTGTGTGAGACGAGGACATCTGGTGGACAGAGTAGAGACTGTGACTGAGACAGCTTTAGCACCACTGAACAGGAAGGCACCTACTGGCCCGATATGAACACCTGAAAAAGACCTGCCAACAAGATCAAAAATAAATGACAAGATAGATGAACGATCCTGCTTCTAATCAAGAATGTAAAACTTTAGCAGAGATGCATTCTAAAGGTCAACATAAATGTTTACTTTGCAGAAATATAATATTGTATAGATCCATTGTAAGTGACGTTCCCTGGGACAATTGTAGTAATCATTGGTTGTATAGTACACCTGTTTGATGTGGTGGATTCTATTCCAGTATGACTGCTAGGCTGGAGGAGGAGGGAGTACATGTTCCACAGTATCCGCCGCACATTCCTGTAACTCTGCTGCCATCCTGTGGAGGCAAGAAGAGGTGCGAGTTAGGTCTTTCTAAAATAGCTTCATAATAAATAATAATTCATAAGTACTAGGCCTTTCAAATATGGATAAACACAAATAAACGATTTTTATCAAATGTAACTTTAAAGCGTCCGAAATGTGGAATTCCACTTTCAGGTTTTTTATCTTTTTGAAACATGTTGAAACAATCGCTTAACATAATTTCTAAAGTGCTAAGCACAAACATGATGTCAATGAGTAGCCTTAGGAAAAAAACATTTAGTGCTGTGTAGAGGGAGGCTGGGGACCTGTTCTATGTCCAGTTGGTTAAGGAGTCAATCTGTTATAAGTGAGTTATTTAGGACAGGCTTGTTTTGGTTGGATAGATCTGCAATTAGCCTTTTTAGAAATCACAGGCTATCACTCAGCAGCTTAGAAACAAGGATACTATAGGCATATTTAAAGACCACCATAGTGAACCAGCTCATTAAATACAGACAGGCGAATGACATACTTTGCATGCATAAGTCGACTCCTACAACACAATGAGGAAGCCGGCGTGCCAGGCTAATGCCCTATCGGGCATAAACAAACCACAGGGTACAACGAGTGGCTTGGCTGTTCATACCCAAAGAGCCCTCTCCATCTCACTAACATAACCTGTGTTCCCTTTACACCGGCCGCTTTATAGAAATCAGACCAGGAACACTTTCTGGCATCCCACTCCCTCCAGTGATGCCAGGAAAGCACTCTACAGCCTGATCTCCATTTCAAAGAGATAGAGGGAGAGAGAGAGAGAGAGAGAGAGAGAGAGAGAGAGAGAGAGAGAGAGAGAGAGAGAGAGAGAGAGAGAGAGAGAGAGAGAGAGAGAGAGGGGGAGAGAGAGAGAGAGAGGGAGAGAGGGAGAGGGAGAGAGAGAGAGAGAGAGAGAGAGAGAGAGAGAGAGAGAGAGAGAGAGAGGGGGAGAGACAGAGAGAGAGAGAGAGAGAGAGAGAGAGAGAGAGAGAGAGAGAGAGAGAGAGAGAAGGGGGTTGATGGTACTTGAGAGAGCAGCTGCCCAATAAGGGTCTTTCCCAGAGAGAGAGAGAGAGAGGGGGAGAGACAGAGAGAGAGAGAGAGAGAGAGAGAGAGAGAGAGAGAGAGAGAGAGAGAGAGAGAGAGGGGGTTGATGGTACTTGAGAGAGCAGCTGCCCAATAAGGGTCTTTCCCAGCAGGGTCTCAGGGAGCCAGAGGAGTTTTGGATGAGGGAGCCCAGTTGGGAATGTGCCCAGACAGCCTTCTCCTCAGCTCAAGAGTGCAAAGAGGATGGGAGGGAGGGAGAGAGGGAGAGAGGGAGAGAGAGTTAGGGAGGGAATGAAGAAGGGAGGGAATGAAGGAGGGAGGGAGGGCGTGGGGAAGGTGGGTGATTGGGGGGGATTAAATGTGAGCGTAGTTCAGGATGAATAAGCAGAAAAAAACGAAAGTGGAATCAAGAGGCAATGAAGGAGGGAAGTAGTGAAAGACGGGGAATGAGAGGGGGCTGCCAGGAGCTAGTGAATAACAACTTAGGACTGAGTATGCAAACACTCAAAGCCGTTATTCATTTGTTTCATGGAACTAAGATACCAAGGGGCGTCCAAGAGAGATCGCTGGAGTTTTTTCTGTCTTTTAATCATGCTGAGTTGTAGAGCGTGATCTAGGGTTGCAGGACACGTAGGGAGTGTGTGGACCGGGTCAGCGGTACCTCTGATCTACTGATCTCAGCCACTGCATAGTTGCCCTGGTTGATCCAGTGAGCGTCCTGGGTCACCTGCAGGCCTGTACCTGAGAGGTTAACTCTGAATTGCCCCTGCAAAGATTGGAGAGGTTTTGTCAGACGACAGGCCATAGGCCATACTGCACACATTTACAGTTCTAAAAATAAAATATATAGGTTAAATATATATGTCTATATAACATGACTCCATGACATTTTCTCTACCACAAACACAAAGAGAGAGAGAGCTGGCTAATTGGGAAATCTGGCTATTCCAAATAGAGTAAACTAAGCACTCAATGCAAGTTCACATACAGTACAGGCTATGAGCTCTGTAGCCGACTCTGGTTCAGGTGTGAGAATGAATCATCCTCACACCTGATGATGCATATACATCAGGTGTGACAATGAATCATCCTCACACCTGATGTAGCATTTACATCAGGTGTGTATGCCATGCCTGTCTAGCTAGCACATACAACAAACTGTGTGACAGCACAGACAGATCACTCAGATCTTTTTTTTCCACACACACACACACACACACACACACACACACACACACACACACACACACACACACACACACACACACACACACACACACAGACACACACACAGACACACACAGACCCCCCCCCCCCCACACACACACACACACACACACACACACACACACACACACACACAATGAAACAAACAGATAGGGGGGCTCCCAATCGCCCAGCCCCCATGTTTCCAAAGGCAAACCGTGGAAAACACAGTAGAGGGGGAAAAGTAGGTCAAAGGGTGCATTTGAGGTACTTCTTTTTAACTTTTGTCTTCCCCTCCGTGTTTTACTGGCTTTCCCTAGTGGTTGGATGCTGATCATTAACAGGGTGGAGAGGCAGGTCATCTGGGCCGCACATTGGGAGCAGGATGGGACTAGAGGGGGAGGTGGGTAGTGTGGGAACCTCGGGGCTAAGAGCACGGCAATCGCGCATATAAAGGAGGGAACACCATAGGGGGCAGAGTGTGCACGTTAAGCATGTGCACACAGCCCATAAACAAAGCAACAGCACAAACACAGAACACACTCAAACGCAACTGTGTGTGCAAAAAACAATAACAGTAACAGCCACATTGGGGGTTTTCCTTTCCAAGAAGAAGAATAGCTCGAATGAGTATTGGTGGCAGCCACATTTAATGATGACTGGCACGGCTCTGTTTTAAAGCTGAACACTATCATACTATGAAGACTGTGTTGACCGGAGAATGGATTGGAACAATGCTGATGTACTGATATTCCTTCCCTCGTTGTAGTTCTCACCTGTGGACAGCGGGCGGCGCTAAAGCAGTCTCCAGCTGTTGCAAAGGGAACTCGCTGGCCTTCATGGGTGGATGCAAACTGCCAGTCTGTGGCTGAAGGACAAAACAGAATGACAAGGACATAGAAGAAGATACGAGAGAAAATAATGACACAGGTGGTTTTTTAATTCTGGAGTAAGCTCGGGTCATAATCTGGCAGTTTTGTAATGATCAAAATAATCAAAAGGTACTCATCATAGGGCTTGTACACTGTGCAATTTCCTCGCAATGACGGTATAGGAGCATAATAATTGTATTGATAGCAATAGTGTTTTGGTCATTGTTTCGTAAATAATTTTACAATGATTTGTCATTATGGGGTGACATTGTAGTGTTTACAACTGCCACAGTGGTTCTCATTTTTTATTTGCATAGATATGGTGCATTTACATTTATTAAGGATTTTACATTACTACAATTCTCTTGGCTATTCTAAAATGAGTATCGGCAACAAAAGTCCCATGTTCTGCTATACAAGCCCTATAACGACTCTTTTTCTAGATCCTTTCCTCTCGTAAACTCAAAAGTCTCAAGTTGAATAGAAATGGGTAGGGCGTGTACTGTGATTACAGTAACAATGCAAGTGGAACAAAGTGCTCTTATGGTTTTCACTGGAACTCAACTGGAGTCAGAGGTCCATATCCAGAAGAGGCCCAACATTCTGAGGCGTCATTATATAAGAGCTTTCCAAGACCTTTTGGGAGCTTGTGAGATGCTACTCTGTTTACAACAGATAATCCTAAACGTAACACCAATTTTGTGTAGTTGTGCAAAGGGCTTTTAACCTTGCACCGTTTTAAAGTTGTCTCACAAATCACCCGGCAGGACATCTTGACTCCATTAGGCCAATCAGCCATGGGCATAATTAAGTGGAAAGGAAACTAAACCTTTAGCGAGAGTGATGACAAAGAAGGGCTCTAATTAACGCAGGCCTAGAAGGGTGAGGGAGAGGTTCTCTGTCTAGCTGTCTCCCCGGCTATTACCAATTAGCTCTTTGTTTAATTGTTAGCCTGGTGTGCGTCTAACTACTTATTCCCCTAAGTAAAGTCTTCCCTCACAAAGTCAGTGTGTGAGGGTGTTCCCATGCATGGTATTTATAATGAAACTTGAGTTTATGACAATAATTCCCGGAAATCCCTGTTTAAACAACATCAAGATTCTCCACTTGAAGCGTGAATGCCAACGCCTGACTTGGCAAACGTCTTTTCCGAACTGTAAAGCCCAGGTCTCTTTATATGGAAATGTGGTTTGAATGCAGCCTCCCTTTCACATTGGTCAGGCTTCTGTGGGATACAGCTTTAACTTTAATAGTACATAAGTAGCATGTAAAAGTCTGTAACAGACACGCATTGTAACGCACTTTCACTACGAGCAGCAGACAACCTGTTCTTACCGAGTGGGGGTCTTCAGTTGTTTCTTAATTTCAGTGTGACCTTCAGTTGATCACGTAAAGCCCTCGGCGGTGCTTTAATGATAGTTTAAATTCTGAGAATGATTGACTGAGTATTCATGAACGAGTGCTGAAACGATTAATCGTTGAATAATTGAATAATTGAATTGTCATTTACGAAAGAGTTTTGTGAGTATGTGTGTGTGTGTATGATTGTGTGTGTGTTTCTGAGTGTTTCTGAGATAGTGTGTTCGCTAGGGTGTGAGTATGTGAGAGTGTGTGTGAGTGTGTGTGTTACTGCATGTGTGCGTGTGTGTGTGTGTATGGGTATGGGAATTTCGTCATGAAGGTGTGCGTGCGTTTGTTTGTCTGGGATTGTGTGATTGTGTGTGTGTGTGTGTGTGTGTGTGTGTGTTTGTGTTTATTTCCTTGTGAGTTTGTGTGTGTGTGTGTGTGTGTGTTTGTGTATTTTTATGTTTGTGTGTCTGGGTGTGTGTGGACAACTCACTGATGATGTGCATCTTGCTGAGGTCCAGGCGGACCTTGGAGAAGGCGGAGAGGCCAGCGGTGCTGTAGTCCTTCTTGCACTCACAGTCCTCTCTGATCGAGCCGTTTGCTGGACACTGGGTGGGGTCTATCAGTCTGTACAATGTGTGACCCATAGAGCACACACACACACACACACACACACACACGATAAAGAGGAAAATATATGATTAGACATGCCACCGAAACTCGCACACACACCCATACACACATG
>NC_082394.1:11026320-11048820 GCF_031168955.1 Gadus macrocephalus
ATGTTTGTGTTTACACCACGGCATCGTTGAATACTTGATTCTGATATGTTAACCAGGTTCCAAGAGTGGGCATTATTTTTCAATTACGGGACCACTCTGTCTTCAAACTGTTCAGAATCAATGCGCTACTAATCGAAAACATCCATAGACCAGCTTACTGTTGATTTCTGAAATATTTTGTAACTGTTCTTTGATAACATCTCTGGGGTTTTTTTCCAAGAGAAAAGGGACATTGCAAAGACGCATGCACCCCTAGAGCAAGCCCTGCTCTACTTTTCTTTTATGCAACAATGGCAGTGGACTGTAGGCTGACATCCGGGAGAGAGAGCCCGGCCAGGCAAGGCTCCCTAGGATCCATTTTATTTATAGTAATTTATGCATATGATTGATCGATAAAACATTTGTAATAGAAAACAAAAGAAAGTCAGAAGAAATGCAGTCAGGTTTTCGGAGTAGGCTCATAGTCTTATAAATAAATGAAATATTTGACAAAAGCCAAGCCCTGCTCACCGGCCCCCAGGTTCCGGCCCTCCATTCCTGCGGCGCCAGGCAGGGGCCCACAGTACAGGGCGAGTAGCTCTCAGGGCGCGTCCCGGGGCAGTTTGAAGAAGACTGATGTCCGTACTCATAGTTGTCAGAATTCCCAGAATGCACCTCACTGCAGGAAACAAGACGCCGGCGGAAGCTCTCGCCACAGCTGGCTGAACACTGGATAGTGGGGAGAATCAAATCCAGGATTTATACGTAGAGAACTGTGGCAGTCTTTTATTTTAAGTTTGAGTTTCTTTAAAATAATTCCCAGCACTCACGTCAGTCCAATCCCCGGTGACCCAGACAAAATCACAAGGGTGGCTGTTACAGGGCTCCGAGTCCGGGGCTCGGACCTGGCTTGCACAGAACATGTCATGGACCTCTTTCCCCAGCTGGTCCACACACTGCAAGGCCCGTCGCCGATGGCCCGTCCCGCATGACTTACTGCACTACGGAAGCAGGACGCAACCAAGTTAGTTAATAATTGTCTCTGCAAAATACCTGTTTGTAAATAGGTAAATACATGGTGATTGCCCACTTGGTGCATACCCCGATGTATACCCCCCCCCTACCCCACATTCAGGACATCATGGCTCAAAATCAGCTCATCACACCTAACTTCGCAGAGTGTTTTTGTTCGAGATTGAAGGTCTTCAATGAACCGCCTTTCAGTGTACGTGCGTTTGATTGGACTGGATAAGCTGTTGCCTAGAGTGTACTGCCAGAACTAGCTACACCCATTTTGACCCAGAAGGTTTCCATAACACCTTTCCATCTTGGGCAGTGAACGTCAGCAATGTTTTGGGAAAAGAGGTTAGCCTTTTAAATGTTTTTACTGCTTTGATTGATCTTTGCGTTGATAGTCGAATCTAAAGTCTATAATGGGCCATGTATACACAAGGGGTGTTAAAATGTCTTAGTGTGCTTTTGGCTTCGACCTGGGTCAGATACAGTATTAGGAAGGGGAGCGACTGAGTCTGGTCCATATCAGCCTTCCACAGACACTGTCAAACAACAATGAAAAACACAGTGAGGCAACGCTGTGCAATAGACCTCTGAAGAATAAGTCCCGTCTCCAAGGCTCCTGGTTCCATCGGTCAAATGTCTATGGGAAATAACATGGGTTTTTTGAATGATCGTGTATAACAAACTCTTTCAGGTGTCGAAGAAGTAAAAGCTGCTCACGAACTACATACTGTTTCCACCTAGATTCCACTAGGGTTTTGGACTGTCTGCGCCGTTAAAGTAGTAAACTATTATAAATGCTATTTTAACGGCAAATCCAAAACCCAAGTGGAATCTAGATGGAAAAAGTGTGTAGTTCAAAACGTGAGCAGCTTTTACTTCTTCGCCACCTACAGAGTTTGTTATGTACGATCCTTCAAAAACCCCATGTTGTTTCCCATAGACATTTGACCAATGGAACCAGGAGCCTCGGAGGCGGGAGTGTATTAATTTGGAGTTGAAGTTGAAGTGTGGATGCCAATGTGATTTAACCACAATATGCTGGGTTCATAACCTTTGTCATTAGCATAATTAAACACGCCGCCTGTGCTGGTACGGACTACTTTTCTTAGGACTACGAAGCACACCATCAGGTGAATTGTGATAATTAATGTCTATCTCTTCTCGGGAAGTTAGAACATTTCACACTTACCAGGAATATGTTAATACCATAACATGTTAATAACATTCAGTATTTAAACAGGCTACTCTGAGTCGAAGACATCTAATTGTGCAAGAGCCGGCCTCTGCGTGGAGAAAAAAGAAAAGATCATCTGACTTTGATCATAGGTCTGCACACATAGCAACTCTCATCTCCTCTCCTTTCCCTTCCTCTCTCCCCAACGTGCGCACAGAGCGTGCGCAGCGCGCTCCACTTCTTGCTTCCCGAGTACAGCGAGACTCTCCATCAGCAGGACAGACCGGCATGCACTCCTCGTGTCACCACGTGTCACATTTTAGACGAGTTTATTTGAAAGTTATCAAAACTGAACTTACTGGTTGCCATTCCTCTTCCCGCCATTGGTACAGCGAGGGACACTCGGTAACGCTGCACGGCTGACCGGAAGCCGGTCGCGAGCGCTGGGAGCACTCTGTCCCGTCTGGACTCCGCCGGTTTCCGAGCCGACAGGAGACCTCGCGCCGCTGCGTACCGGTGCCACATGTCGCTGAACACTGAGCAGACGACGGGTAGGATTTAAAAAAAAATCTGTTTGACAATGACAATTTATTGTTATGCTACTGTACTGCACTGCGCCTTTCGAACATAGTATAGCCTGTTTATTTACTCATATGTGCACGCATTTGATATCCGTGATGAGTCAGGCCCTAATTTATAGCCTCGATTTCCGGATCGATTCGGTAAGTTAAATTGTGTATTCGTTTTGTGGCATTTTATATGCTTCATCCAGTTTATATCACCAATAATTTATGATAGGAACAATTAAAAAGTATGTTTTAGTGAAAAACAAAAAGCCATTTTAGTGTTGAATAGAGTCGTAAAGAAAGTGTTTATAATTACTATATACTATAACCTTTTGAGAATTCATTTTGATAGTCTAGTATAATTTAGTTCCACATCTCCAATATAAATATGATATGTGAGGGTAAATATGACTGTATGACAATCTATTATTATCTGTTATTAATGTGTCCCATGTTAACATGTGTCCTTTGTTTTTCCAGCATTTAATAACTTCTAGGCACCCTGTTGCAAGACCATGCTGCACTTCCACTAAGACCAAGCAGGAGCGTCATTCCCTGGTGGAGAGAGAGAGAGAGAGAGAGAGAGAGAGAGAGAGTGAGAGATACACTGGAAGAGAGAGAGACAGAGGGAGAAAGATACAAAGAGAGAGAGAGAGAGAGAGAGAGAGAGAGAGAGAGAGAGAGAGAGAGAGAGAGAGGAGAGAGAGAGAGAGAGATACACTGGAAGAGAGAGAGACAGAGGGAGAAAGAGATACAGAGAGAGAGAGAGAGAGAGAGAGAGAGAGAGAGAGATAAACTGGAATAGAGAGAGACAGAGGGAGAAAGATACAAAGAGAGAGAGAGAGAGAGAGAGAGAGAGAGAGAGAGAGAGAGAGAGAGAGAGAGAGAGAGAGAGAGAGAGAGAGAGAGAGAGAGAGAGAGAGAGAGAGAGAGAGAGAGAGAGACAGAGACAGAGAGAGCCAGCAAAAGAAACCCAGCGAGAGAAAGCCAGCGAGAGAGCAACAATCCAGCAGGGATGGAGCACACATGTGAGAGGGATCCTCAACCAATGGGACGAGTCGGAGAGGAGACGTAAGTAAAAAATAGAAAGGAAAGAATCAAAGAAGAGCAAAGGAGGTTCTGCCAGCCCAGATGCAAGCCATGAGTGACTGGTATGAAACCACGTAAAGATGGCTTCTCTTGCAGGCCACTAAAGAGAGAGGGCCGAAAAGTTTCACGCAAGGATAGGAAAGGAGAAGGTAAGAGAGTCTCAGGTTTACTCAAATGTTGGTTAACATATAAAAAGGAGTGAGAGAACGAATAAAAAAATAATGCAATGATAGAAAACACAGGGAAAGAGGTTTGGTTTTTTGGGGCATTTTCCACATTTTCTGGACTGGATCTCCGCTAGTTTGGGTTAAAAGAGAGCCTTGCACATGCCTTCCTCCCTGTGCCAGTTAGCAGTAGTGTGTTGCAGCAGCACATGGTCCTACTCCGTGGCCCCCAGCCTGCCTCAAGGTGGTGGGCCGACCAGCCCACCACCACAGAGTCATGTGGAGCAGCACCCTCAGCCCAGTTAGCCGCCTTGCTCTGGGAATCAGAGACCACGGCAGTAAGCCCCGTTGTGCAGCAGATGTTTGGACACACACACACACACACACACACACACACACACACACACACACACACACACACACACACACACACACACACACACACACACACACACACACACAAGCACCAGTAAGCTGTTACACATTACAGCATGAAGAGAAAGAAAGAAGGTCTTGCAAGCCTTCCAGGGTGAGAACATCAGGGTTATTTGCGAACAGCAGGGGGTGGGGGCAGTGGCACTGTACCTCTGCCCAGCCGCCCGTCTTCCACTTGGGGCAGCGGCTCCCGCGGCAGCGCCTCTGCCTGGCAGGCTTGGGCCGCAGCCGGCAGTCCTCCTCCGGGAGAGGGAGCCCTGACCCGGTCACACAGCTCACCGGGCGGTTCCTGAAGCCTTTTCCGCAGGAGGCCGAACACTGCAAAGAGCAGACAGAGTTAATCAAGATGAGGACAGGTGATCCTTTGACTTGAGGTGTGACGCCAGAAAATAAAGGATGAATACCCATGCAGTGGCTAACATAAAAGGTGTCAAGCCCCCCTTTTACACAGTTATTACTACAAGAAGGGAAGACAAGAAAGATTATTAAGCAAACACATATTGACCCAAAACATCAGTGGAAAACATTAGAATGGGAAACATGTTTATAGGCATAAAGCAACACTATTTTTTAAATGATACCAAGCCGTTAATGAAAAACGCTCATCTAATTGCTTTTCATTTTCTGACATAGTCAAGGAAATGGCATCAGGATTGGTTATCTGTTCCAAACAACATTGCGATGTTTAAGCTTCAAGAAAGATAGATTTAAGTTGAATCATTTGAATGTATTTATTTCAATAGGATGATTATATGAACGAGCCGAATGGTTAAATGGTTCAGAATTCAGGCATTCCTTGTAATAACTATTGTTAAACAGTTTGATTTGTTTAATTGTTTTGTCTCACATACCGAAAAGGTCTGTGACAGTGAGGTAAACAACAGCATGCACCACGTGGACTTCACGGACCCACTGTTGAAAAAGCGCGCCATGCCAGTCCGCCAGCGGTTCTGATCCACTTCCAGGTTTCTCCTGACTGAGCCACTGGGCGTCCTATAACACGCTCCGACAGTGGACGGCCCACTCCAGCCGTGCGTGCCAACAAACACACGCACAGGCCCCAGAGTGACAGCAGGGGGAAGTCGGGTGGGAGGGGCTTGGCTCGGTGGTGCTCGGGTTAATCAAAGGGGGCGTCGGGTGCACCGATGGATAGGAGGTGACAGGCTCTGGAGCTGAATGAGTCCAGAGGCAGCGAGGGGCACCGCTCGGCCCAGAGAGGGACAGCACCAACACTCGCTGACCCTTCACCTCATTCTGGGGGGCGGGTATGGGGTCCACCTCAACGACCATTCATAAAGTGGGGAGAAGTGGAGTGATGGGAGATGAGGTTAGCGGTGATGTAGATGAGTGGCTGTTAATACGGCGTATGGGTGTAAGGAAATAAATAATCATTTCAGGTTTGGTTTAACCACACTGTTGTGCTGTTCATGGGTTACAGAGACACACACAAACTACGTTAACTAGGATAGAAAACCAATAAAAACAATTAAATGTTTCTTTCTTTTTCCTTTGAACCAAATAAAAGAAAGTCATGTGCCAAATTAAATGTGACTAAGGATTTTTCTTTCGTCCAGAATAAAAAAGTATTAGTTTTAAGTTTCATTTTGAATTCCAATGTCTTTAAATGTACAGTAGAATTATGAATAGCAAGAAAGAAAAATCTCTGAGTCAAGATACTAATCTCTCATTAATGCAGCTGAATATGGATTAATTAAGAAAAAATATGTTTCATATGAATATATAAAACATGTTTTCATGAACTGCGGTAAGCTAATTGCACACACTGCCCTGGGCCGGGATGGACATTTCAAGAAGAATAGGGGTTTACAGGGAAGGCTGAGGTTATTAAAAACAGACATTTACAATCTGAGGCAAAATGCCAGCATGCTGTTATGCTTGTCAGGCCATACTTTCTTAGTTTTATGTAGTAAAAAATTAATAAACCATTTCAGAGCACTCGAATACCCAAGCTTGGGAATTATTAGAAAGTAAATTACCAGCCACTTTCTCAGTCCAAGAAATCTCATGCAGACTACATTAACGTTCTCTGGGGCGGAATGAATAGCTAAATCACAGTAGCAGTTGTCTTAAATTACCCTGGAGCTCACTTACTCACACACACACATACTTAACCTTAACATGACTTATATTTCTATCCGATAGACATTAAACCCACGTTCACTCATCTAACAGCTGTAAATAAACAATGGTATACGATTATCCCTTCTTGCGTGATTAAAATGCAGACCACAAAAAATAGGTGAGTAAGGTGAATCTACCCTTTTGCTGCAAGGTTCAAAATGCTACATTTGTACCATGTAACTTGCGTGTTGTGTACAGAATGAGTTCAAATAAAACCTTCTTTCAACCACAGTCTCATTCCGCATTGTAATGCAGGCCCTTTGTCCGGGCCCCAAGCAGAGGACCTCTATTCTATGGAGTCTATAGAGTCTATTGGACTCTTCCGGACATCAATAGATGACACGGCTGTTCCGGGCACTTTTTTTTTTTTTTTCCTCTTTCTTTCCTTTTTGTTTCTTTTTTTTTTTTTTCTCCCCTGGCATCACAACCATTTCCCAGAAGCCATGTGTTGTGTGCTGATGAGAAGAACCGGGCCCCTTCCCAGATCAAATGTGACCCCCTGACCCGCCCAATTCACCGCAGCATTGTCTCATCAGAGTCCCCTTCATTGGAGTCACTGCCACTGGGCCCCCCACCATCGGAAGAATGTCATCAGCCCGCATTAGCAAATGGGGGCGGGGCTATCCAGGTTCGGGGGTAAGCGGTCGGGGACGGGGGGGGTGGCGTCGGCAGTGACTTTATAGAAGAGCACGCGTCACCGGGCATCCCTCCGTCCCCTCTTCAAAAAAAAAATCTGCCATAGTGGGCATTAGGAGTGGATGAACATACCGAATGCGATGGGAGGTCCATGGATGCATTGTCACACAGAAGAAAGATTTACCTTGATAGAAAAAAAATAACTCTGTACCCCGCCACCAAAAGCATGATGGCTGAAAAGAGGGACGGTCATGCCCTGACCTCCTGAAACAACAAAAGATATTGCTCAGTGATTTGTACATTTTCATTCAGCAAAAATACTGCCCTTTGTAAACACAAGTTGGAGAGAGGACTGCTTTCCAAGCTCTTTGCCAGGCCTGAGGGGGTCGACGTTTTCTCACTAGAGGATCTATGCAAGACATAGGTGAAGCGCTCAATAACCTAGGCCACTTCCACGCGGACACTGTAATTACGATATATCTCAGGTCGGTAATGACGAGCTGAAAGTTTTAATTGATGTTATGTACGTTTTAACAGGGCTGCAAAGTTTCCCAGCAGCGATGGCTACGGTGGTAATGAACGTTTATTAGATGTTTGTTAGTGGTTCCTTGCAGTAATTCAGGCTTAAAGCAGGAGTTTACCCTTAGCTCCTCTACCAAGGAGTCTGATTGAGATAAGCTTGCACATGGACACACATGTTTAGCCGATGTTAAAAGTCTTTTATGGAAGCACTCTTGGATTAAAATAATAAAAATCAAAGAAGACTTTAGTAGTACCTCTACTTCATCTTTAATCGTAACCTTTTTCTGCAAATAAAAACACAAATTCCAAATACAAAATCCATAAAAAAATTAAATATTTGACATGGCATTATATTGTAGTAGCAATAAATACAATTAATCACATAAATATACACACATTGTCTTGAAACACAGACTAATACTGCCATGTGTAAATGATAGCAACAAAAAAGACAACCTTATTTCAAGAGCCTGTTGGTTATGGTATTAGAGGTGTTATGCTTTACATGAGATCGACGCCATTAGTGTGACATAAGAAGGGAACTAGGATAACAATGTTTGATTTGATGTTTTTCCAACCGTCACCAGATTTGAGATTCACCTGTATAGATATTCACTAAGCCCAAATCATTGAAATCACTTGGGCATACATCACCCATATTTTAACAAATGGTTTCAAAAAGGTTACTGAACATTGACAGACGTGGAATAACACTCCGACTGAACATGCTGTCAACAATATGTAAATGATCAAATAACAACTTGAAGTAGTTTTTCATGTATGGAATGTATGCATTTGAAAACCTTCATTATGTTAGCACCTTTAGCCTAGCGGCCTTGTTTGCTTGTGCTATAACTAGAGGGTTTATCTCATATCCGGTAAAGGTGGAAGCAACGTCAAAACTATGTTTACTAATCCAACAATTTTACAGGTGAGCAGAAAATAAGGAAGGAAAAAAACAAAACATTGATATTCTGGAGAATCCCTTTTACTCATCCAATTCTACACTGATACGACTCAGACTATGCTGCCTGACTCAAAGGCTTTGTGTTTTACTTCCTCCGAATGACCTGTGCGCACACACACGGCAGTTATCACGAGAAATACGTCTTCCAGTTAGTCGACGCCATGCGTTAAGACGTGTTAACAGGCCCTTAAAATAAGGTATGCTGTCAGAAGAGACAGCTATGACATTTATGAGGAGAAGAGCTGACAAATGGTGGGCGGGCGGATGGGCTTTTGTCGGCAAGCAAAAGTTTGCTTCTAACCACAGATACAGAATTTTAGCTTTCACTAGCCCCCGTGGCCCCGTCCCGTGTAATCACTAGGAGGTAGAGGCGGATGCATTCCCCCTTCCTCCGGATCTGTGCTTAGGCCAACCTAATGCTGCTGTTACAAAAGCCCACAACAAATACATGCTTGCAAAAAAATATCCATCGAGTGAGAGAGAAGAGGGGGGTTTTGGGTGGTGGGTCGGAGGTGCGGGGGGTTAGGGGTGGGGTAGGACTATGAGGGGGCTGGGGGAGGGAGGGGGGGCAGGTCATCGTAAAAACCAGAGACTGAGGTAGACACATGAAGTTGGCTCAGGGGTGGAGCTACAGAGGGAACAGGTTTGGTGCGGTCCACAAACACACGTTGGATAGACCGCATGAAGGGACAATGTTCTTCAGAGTCAAGTGAGTTAAGTGATGTGTACACAATACAAAATAAAATGCCTTCAAAAAAGATTCGAAACTATGAAACTACACTTGCTATTTGGCTACGTTATTTCGATCAATAAGCAAACCGCTGTTGGTAAAAAACAAAAAATGAAATTTACAAACACACAAAAACGGATTATCATAAAGCGAGGTGCAATAAACAGTAAACAAACCCACTAAACCATTAATTTATTCTCTGTCCTTTGATTCGTCTGCCTCGCGTCTCCCTTGTTTCGCCTATAGCACCGTCGTCATGCTGGTGGTTGTGTTTTTAATGGCTAGCTGAGCTGTGTTTGGTTCCAAGTGAGGTATTGTTGCGCATAGCATTAAGCAACTCCAAGTATTTACATAGCAAACAATATAGAAACGCAATATAAATATACTCATACAAAGCACCTTTCGGTAAGAGTGATTCAAATGTATTGGCTTGGCATGGTCCACAATAAGGAAATGTGGTTTAAATTCCTCTGCCAAACAATACAATGGGTATTGGCAAGATGTAAAACAATAGTACAATGCCGTTCTGAGTTGCGGTCGAGCCATTGTGTTGAAAGGATGGTTTGGAAATAGTAATCAAAAAATAACGCTGTTCCGATTGACATCGTCACTACAAAAGCCACTAAATGGTTAATTTCTTAACAGAATCTACATAAATGAACTGCAAAATAAAGTGTCAAATTAGGATTAGTAACTGCTTTCTAACAAACCACATGTGCCTTGAGACAAATTGAATTCTCGGTACATAAGCCAGTCCAACATCAGCGTTGTCATGAAGATGTATTCTTCTCCAGAGTACGCAGACAAAATATAGTTTGGCCCCATTGTAGGCCGGCGCTGTCAACCAGCATATATCTTGGTCTACCAAGAAGTCGTGTGCAGCACCACATTCTGGAGGTTACAGTTGACTCTTTGGATGATTACAATAAAAAAGGCATCGTATATTCCTGATATACAAAAACATTCATCAGTATTTGCATATGAACAACGATTGGCTACATGTGCGAATACAAAAAGCTAAGACACAAAATAAATCATTTGTTAAGGTTAATGCTATATACAAAAGATAATAAAAGGAAAGAAATATCTTATGCAATAAATTATCTTTAAAAACAATATCTTACAAACTAATTTTGATTGTAATACAAAGTGATCCTGATGTTTAGTTGTTTTCTTCCAACACTGTCACAAGGGACCGACAACAGTTGGTATGGAAACTAGAACACGCCAAGAAATGTTCTGGTGGTCACAGCTGTCAGCGGAGCATTTGGTTCAATCAGCGGAGCATTTGGTTCAATGCCGTCGTCGTGTTTGTTAGCATTAATGTTGAACGCGAGCGAGAAGCTCCAACGCTAAGAGGAGAACCCCAAGCGATAAGGGTCGCCCCTCTGACGCTAAGTGGAGCACCTCCAACGCCAAAGGGTAGCACCTCCGACCTCCTCTAAGTGCAACAGAAACACCATTCCAGTGGTCTTGAGAACATCGACCAATCAACAGAGGAAGAGGTGAGATGGTGTTAGTCGATGGTGGGGGTGGTGCTGGGGGAGGGTTGGCCGGGGGGGGGGGTGGGGGGTGGGGGGTGGGGGGGGTGGGGGGGGGGGGGGGGGGGGGTAGTTGCAGGAGGGCGAGGAACAAAAGTGTGACTTGTGTGATTGTCCAGCACGAACACACACTTCAATGTCATCCTGCCCCCATTTCATTTGTGTTTTTTTTATGGTTTTTGGGGTCATGCAAAAACAGGCTCAGCCATGAAACTCCTTGTGAGGTGGAAGAATAGAGACTGTTTAATGGAGGAGAAAAAAAAAAAAGCAGGGGTGTTGGAGACAAAACCAAAAAAGGTAAGTATGTTTTACGAGCGTACCGAGCTCCATGGGTCCGTGCTCCAGTGCGGGTTCGCCGAACACGACTGAGTATTGCACTGCTCGCGATCCGGCGGTTTGTCCAGGATCTCGCAGCTCAGGTGGTTAAAGCGCTCGCCGTTAGGGCGCTGGCAAACCACCAGCCTGGTCTTCACCCCGCCTCCGCACGGCTTGGTGCACTGCCACACACACACACACACACACACACACACACACACACACACACACACACACACACACACACACACACACACACACACACACACACACACACACACACACACACACACGCACACACACACACACACACACACGCACGCGCACACACACACACACACACACACACACACACAGGAACAAGGCTGTGAGTGACAAGTCATTACAGGCTTACATAAATATACATTAAGGACGCTTCATGGTTGTTACACACCGTGCCAACCAGCCGACTATGATAGAGGCCGGATCCAATTAGAAAGAGAGTTTTACAGACAGTAACAGACAGACGGACCGACAGATAAAAAGACGAGTCGATCCAATTGTATTTGTATAGCCATTAATCACAGTTCCAGTCTCAAAGGGCTTCACAGGCAACATTATCCCCCCCCCTCTCCCTGAGAGGCAAGGAAACTCAAAGAAGAAACCTTGAGAAGGAACGCAGAAAGAGGGATCCCTCCCTCCAGGGACGGTAAGGAGTGCTATGAGCTCCACAAAGGACTGAGATCACACATAGACTGATCGGTGTGTAGTTAGTGAGCCAGGCCGTCTTCGTCCTACCTCTCCCCAGTTGCCGTACACCCACTGCGGGCAGGGCCCGGACTCGCAGGAGCGCTGCTGGATGGGCTTGCTGCGCTCCTCACAGCTGTTGGCAGAGTAGCCGTTCTCGTCCTGGCAGACCACCACCCGGCGCTGGAACCCCCCCGCGCACGTGCTGGAGCACTGGTGGCCCCCCCCCCGCAAGAAGAGAGAGAGGAGGTCAGTCTAGGCCGGGATACTCGGATGTTGTCCGGCAACCGAATACGATGTGTTCCCGTATGGTGCACAGACACACGTGCATCAGAGACACAGAACATGTTGCTACTACCGAATTGAATAGCGAACGGGCCAAGGGGGTCCGACCAAAGCAAGCAAGTTGAGTCGAGTTCAGTGGAGGGAGATCAATGGCGGATAAATAAAACAATGCTTGACTTGTTGAAGAATCTAACGTTAGGCTATTTATTATGAAACTGAAGCCTCCTCTAAAGCCCTCGGCAAAGAGAGGCGGAAATATTCTGGGGAACTTTAAAGTAACACACTCCCGCCTCACATCTCACACCCCCCCCCCCCCCCCCCCCCCTCCCCCCCCCCCCTTTCCCAAAACAGCACAAAGACACATTTCAAAAGCTTGACAGTTCAAAAGGAGCGTTGGTTTAACTCGCACAGAACAACATTAACAATAGGCTGAACAATGTAGAGTGCCTCGCACAACGTCAAGCTGCTATATTAAAATACGCTTCCACACGATGGAGGAAGGAAGAGTCGCTCAAGATAGCTTTCATTGTTTCCCAGAATGATTTAAAAAGGGCTATTTTTGGGCAGATTCAGGGAAACAGATAAACCATCAGTGACCCACATTTTAAAATAGCCAGACGATATTGAGAGACCGCAGTGACCTTTAAGCTCGGGGTCAAACTTCTGCGGAGCTGCATCTCAAGGGACGGATCAGCCCCGTCATAGTGAAGAGGGCTGGGAGGACCGCGATTGTATATGAGTGAGGCTAACCCATAGGCTAGCAATATAACATTTAGATAGTGGACACCACCTTGAGCTCAAACACACTGCGGGGGATTTATATGACCATCGATTTTGGATTCCAAAGGCATGTCGACACTGCATTATTTATGCTTTTACCATATTTAAATATGTTGAGCCTTTGATGGTTGTTTTTGATAGCCAATGTTTTTAAAATACATAAAGCACTATGAATGGCCATTGTGTGTGCAGGTTGCTAGGTAAATCAATATACTTTCCTTGCCGTACAATATAGCATATTTGTATGGGGAAAGACATAGATAAATCTTGTAATGTGCTGTTAAAAACTGTTTTAGTTTGCTCTAAAACACATCACGACGGCCAATATGTGTGTCTCCCTTTAAGTACTGGCTCACTTAAGGCGGTGCATCTTTATACCCTTTTCTACTGTGAAACCCCCCGTTTTATATTTAATTGAGCCTTGTTGGAAGAACAACACCTTTGCTTTGCATAAATCATTTGTGTTTTTCTTCACTTTCAACCAATTTGTAGACCTTAGCACGGGGCTGAACTCACCGCTCCCCAGGGTCCCGTCCTCCACTGGTCGGCCTGGGAGCGTGGCAGGTTGTTCCTGGGGCCCCCGCCGGGCAGGGAGGGCAGCGAGCGGGGGTCCCCGGAGCGGGACGGGCACTGGGACATGGCGCAGTCCTGTTCGATGGGGGGCTGGTCTTCCGGGTCACACTCGGACATGTTCACCTCCTGGTCGTTGAAGTTAACGCACAGCGCCTGACGCGTGGTCTTCCCCTGGCCGCAGGACACCGAGCACTGAACGCACACGCACACACACACAAACACACATGCACACACACATACACACGCACACACACACACACACACACACACACACACACACACACACAGACACAAAACAAATGAAACACAAATATGCATACACACACAACCACAAACAGAGATGAAATAATAGATAATGAAACACACACTGTCTACACTAATGTAAAAACGTGTCCTACAACTGAACAACCATAGTTTGACTGCCGTAGCGCCTGAAGAAACACTGAAGCATTCCCCAAAGACACCACACTGTCTGCACAAAGGACATGAAACATCGCCCACAGTACGAAACAGTTATGCTGCTCTGCTCACAAAGAATGTACATCCTGACCAAGGCTGTATGCAACATGTGGCACCACAGCCATTTCACATTTAATATTATAATACATGGCTTCGTGTTTCCCTGTTTGTGAACGCCGTGGATCTACACACGCATACGTCGTGATGATCACCGCACACAACACAAGAGGATTACACTCAAAGAAAAATAATCACCCAACTGTACATTCCTCGTACTTTCACGTTTTTTGCATACTAATTTGTTGAGAGACACCCGTAATGCACCAGCCAACCCTTCGGACCAAAAAAACACTATGCCTCGCTTTCGGGGACTTCTGTTCTCTGGAGAAGACCTCATACTGCTCCCATTAGATTCTCCCATGCCGGTCCTGCATTCCCTCGTGCAGCAGGGACATCTTTTATCCTTAAGCAACAGCTGTCTAGTGTAAACCCTTTCCCTAGATTACCAGCACGGTCTGTCTTAATAACATCTCCGGCACGCCACGCGGTCAACAGCAGGGCGCTCGAGATATCGCAGAAAGAGGGAATTTGTCAAAGGGTTGGAAAGGCCTGAGATAGAGTCACTGCGTTTTATCCGATATGTTACACCGTAGAATAAGGTGAGGACACTATTCATGATGTTATATTGCATTATGTCGTAAACACTTCCAGGGTGGTGAAAGAAAAGAGACATTGCTGTACATTTAACTGTACTTCTCACATGTCTCTATGATGTGTGGATTCGGGAGGGTTTATGGTGTGTGTGTGCGGCTGGGGCAGGTCTTTGAGGATCACACACACAGCCTTGGGATGAACTTTTTCTAGTTTCCTGCCTGAAGGTCAATGAGTGCCTTGAGCATTTGTGTGCGTCTGCGTGTGTGTGCATGTGTGTGTGTGTGTGTATTTCGGTGCGTGCGCTTGTGTATATTTGTGTGTGTGTGTGTGTGTGTGTGTGTGTGTGTGTGTGTGTGTGTGTGCGTTTGTGCCTGTGTGTATGAGAGTGAGGTGGACAGAGGTGTAGGCTGCAGTGCTGCTACACCAGCACTTTGTTTGATGAGAACCATCTGTAAACAAGGAGAGATCACAATATGTCCCAGCTCCAGCTCCAACATCTCTCTTTCCCTCTCTTTTTTGCAAAGCGTATCCCTTTCTTTCTTGCAAACATAAACTCTCTGAAGTCTCTCTCTAGTGTCTCTACTCTAGTCTCCTACCAACCCTCCACAAGGCCCCGCAACAAACCCGCCCCTCCACTTCCAAGAATCTCCCCCAAATCCCTTTCTAAGAACGCAAGCTACGTAGATCGAATAAAAAAAATGAAATTAATTCAATTGCAAGGCAACGAACGACATGATGTGTGTAGACACGGTGGATTGTCAAGGGCTGGAGATTGATTATCAGCACACGTGAAGGGAACCAACCCCATCTGCACCGCGATGTGCATGGAAACGATTGTTGATCAGCTACGGTTGACGTGTAATGTGCTGCAGGCCCGAGGGGGGTGGGGGGGGGGGGGGGAGAGACCTTGCAGATCCACCATGACGAGCCTTTCAGGATGCTTCATCCCCCTGCATATTGTGCTTTCTAACGACCAGCTCAACCAAGATGAGTTCATTGTGGTGCCAGCGTGAGGCGACTCAAACAACAACAACAAAATCAGCCAGGAGGAGGTTTACGAGGACATGTCCAGCAAAGTGCTTACCGCGGTCCATTCTAGAACCTTCCACTGTCCGCACGCCACCACGGTGCACACCTCCCGCGCCGGAGGCTTCTGGAGGTGGGCACAGGCAGACTCCTCCGCGACCCCGCCCTGGTTGTCGCGGCAACTCACGTAGCGCATCCGCGTGCCTTTGCCGCAACTTGCGCTACACTGTTGTTTGGGAAGAGAGAGTGAGAGAGTGAGAGATTGAGAGAGAGAGAGAAACATACACACACACACACACACACACACACACACACACACACACACACACACACACACACACACACACACACACACACACACACACACACACACACACACACACACACACACACACACACACGGAGGGGAAGGCAGAAGGAGGGGCACTAACTTGTGTCCAGGAGCCAAACCGCCACTGTGTCTTGTGTCCCTGGTTGGAGGGAGTCTTGGTGCCTGGTGGGACAGGGTGGCTGCTGGGACATTGGGCCAGCTCACAGTCCTATTGAGGCAGGGACAGCCAATCACAGGGATGGACATATATCCACTTACGACTGATTGTACCACAGCAATGTTAAATACGACATTTTGATATTGAAGTCAATAACATTCAAAGGGTGTGTGTTATTTTTCAATCACGGGACACCTCTGCTTTGAACATTTCGTAATTGAGGCGCTAAAAATCCAAAATGATCAGAAATGGTCGGATAAAACTTTTGACCAGTCGTTACGCTCCAAAAACAATATGCTCAAAGCACAGCAGAACAATATTTGAAATTCAGCTGATGAAGTCCATCACAACACTTTAATATTATGGATGAAAGTAACTAATGTCTAACCGTTTTCGGTAATTGGGTCATAAGCGGAATAAACCATTCCTGGGTGTCCCGCTTTGGGAAAATAATGTACAACAAACAACCTGAGCATGGCCTCAGACGCCTCACCACCCCCGCGGGCACTTCATCATGGCTCATTCCTTACATCGTTTATGAAGGTCTGACCTCTGGGGCCAGCCTTGGACCGGGTTCACGTTTTCTCTTTAGTCATACATATGGTAGCTGACCACGATTTTTTTCACCCTGCCGGGCACCCCTAGCCCCCCCCTCCCCCCGACCACCTTAGCATAACAATGTGAGCTGGGGTTTGCCGCGTCAGTTCAAACTATGGATTGTGGTTCTAGGCGGCTCAGCGTAAAGCCCTGATCCCTGTCATAACAGGTCCCAGTGGAGCGCTATCCAGAGCTCCACTGCCCATGCTGGCGTGGTTGTTCTGAAAAGCCCCACCCCTCGTTCGACGCCGCCTCACTCCCACCTCACCGCCACCACTGCCGCTATCGACCCATGACCTCTGACCTCCCCCCTCCCGAGTATCCGGGGGTCAGGGGTTTTTTCCCCCCTTTCTAAATGGGTTTGCGTGGCAGCGTCTGAGCAGGCTCCACATTCCACACGCCTCCTGCCTCCCAGCGGAAGCGAACAGGTCCTCTCTCAGGTCCTCTCCCTCTCCCCCGGCACACAGCATATCTGTAGCACACAGACCTCGCTTTGTAGACTCGGGATGGTGCACGTTTGTGTGTGTCGGTGTGTTCGTTTTTTGTGTTCATGTGTATAAGGGTTTGTATGTGTGAATGTGTGTGTGTGTGTCTGCGTGTGTACGTTTGTGTCTACGTTTGTGTGTTGTGTTATGTGTCTGAGTGTGTATTTTATTGTTTCTGAAAGTGTGTGTATGTTCTTGTGTGTTTTAGTGTGTGTGTGTGTGTGTGTGTGTGTGTGTGTGTTAGTGTTTGTGCATAATAACGACAATAAGCACCCTGATGGCTGGGGCCCGGCCAAGGTTTGACACACAAAACCTATTCAACCCATGTTTCCGTCCCTCTGATTAACAGGTGAAGTACTTCTCTCTCCAAAACTGGCCTTCCCCTCCACACAGTAACACAATCACACACACACACACAAGTGAATCCTAGTGCCAGTGAGCCCCACTGAGCCCTAACGGGTCCTAGTGAGTCCCAGTGAGTCCTAGTGAGCCCTAGCAGGTCCTAGTGGGTCCTAGTGAGTCCCAGTGAGTCCCAGTGAGTCCTAGTGAGCCCTAGCAGGTCCTAGTGGGTCCCAGTGAGTCCTAGTGAGCCCTAGCAGGTCCTAGTGGGTCCTAGTGAGTCCCAGTGAGTCCTAGTGAGTCCTAGTGAGCCCCACTGAGCCCCAGTAGGTCCCAGTGAGTCCTAATGAGTCTCAGTGAGCCTCAGTGCGGCCCAGCGAGGCGCAATGGCCATGTCATGGTCATTGGTACTGTCTGTGAGAAAACCTTGTTGTGTTCCATTGTAAATGCTTAAATGTTTACCATGTTTAAATGTAAGTATAATTGGTTAGAATGGATGTCATTGTGTCTCCGAGACCTAAATAGAATCGATTAAATGGAAAAAGATCAAGAGCTGCTGGGGGGGGGGGTCAGTCCTCTGAAATGGGTCCAGGGTGAACTTGCCCTCTAAACCACCACCCACACCCTGCCTACCGTATCTTCTAGCTCAAAGAAGGGCTCAGTGTAAGATCACGTGAAGCTGCGAGTAGTGATCGAGAGCCCTCGGGAACACACAAGGACCAGCACACACACACGCGCGCACACACACACACATGCACAAAAGCACCACTTCCGGATTTACGTTAAGGTCCGTTACGATTATAAACAGAAACCGCAACACCTTAATCAGTGAGGTGGGAAGAAGGTAGTGTTCCTTCGAAATGCCTGCTTTATCATTAAATCATCCGCAAACCGGAAAACATGCTACACCCAGGAAAGCAAAGCCTGGGCTATTTCTGTGAATTACAATTATCGCCGTATGTAATCAAGCAGACTTCCTTCCGAGAGGTGTTGCTGTGGTCATCCCCAAGGCTAGTGGTGAACATCCATGTTCGCTAACCGACAGCAAGCTTGTGGTTAGCTAGTGGTGAACATCCATGTTCGCTAACCAACAGCAAGCTATAGGGAACATCCATATTCGCTAACCAACGTCAAGCTAGTGGTTAACATCCATGTTCGCAAACCAACGTCAAGCTAGGGGTGAGCATTCATGTTCGCTTACCAAAGTCAAGCTAGTGGTGAATATCTATGTTTGCTAACTGATTGCAAGCTAGTGGTAACCTTGTGGTGAAAATCAATGTTCACTAACAGATCACTTTTTTCCATATCTTTGAACATCCAATAGCTGTCTTTCTCAGTCCAAAATTTTTTATCTCTAAAGGGCTTGTACATCAGAATGCATCATGGGATTTTTTGTTGTCGATACCAATTTGAGAACCAACAAGAGACTTGTAAAATCCTGAATAAAACATAAATCTACAGTCAAACTTTTTTTTGCCATATGCGGCCTGCGAAACATTGCGGCAGTTTGAAACACAACAACATATCCCCATAATGACAATTAATTTCGCAATAAATGACCAAACAATGAAACAAACATCATTACTGGAACATTCCTGTGTGACGACACGATGTGGATCCTATTCCAAACGTTATGTCAACAGAAAGGGAGGCTGATCCCAACGAGGTGAGCCGTCTGTCCCACCTATAGTGCTTTGTATGCTACCAAACTTCATACTTTTAAGGGTAGCCTGCTGTCATTTAAATGTCTGCTTTTTTAGTTTCTCTGTTTCCACTACATATTTATTTTGTCTTACTTTTTCATAAAAGAGAAAACTAAACTGAGCTGAACTCTGCTTAATTGATTGAACGAAGGCAATTGCAAACATAGTTTTATGATTTCCAGATTGAGGAATGAAATGGAGTCCTCCCCGTCAATTTAATTGAATAAAATATCTGATTTCCAGACTAGCATACATTATCCATCCACCACATTGAAGCTTGACAACTGGGAACGTTTTAAATAAAAAAGTGAATCTCTTCAACAAGACTTGAGAATTGACTTGGACTATCACCAAAAGACACGCTTGTGTGTGTGTTTGCATGTACTTGTGTGCCTGCAGCCATTTGCAATCCCTAGAGTCGATGTTCTACTCTCCCCTTACTACCCCCACGCAAAATTAAACCATTTCCATTTTCCCCTTTTCCGCCCTGAGAGATCAGAGAAAGAGGAGCAGAGAGGCCCAGCTCACACCTGGCATAAACATAAGTCTTGGATATTACTCAGAGCTATCCACTGATCACAAGTGGACAGCTCTGAGTCAGTGTCAGTTAATTAGAATGAGTCTCAAGTGAGCATTTGTGATCGGCTCTCACTTCCCCGCTCAATATGCAAATAAACACATCCATAATTTCCGTTTGCAACGGCCAAATGCGTTGTAGGAGGAATACATTAAAAACATACAGATGGGGACTCCGTTAGAATAGTATTTTTTGCTTAGAAAGGTTCCTTACTGATTGAAATGTGGTTTGGGTTGCTGAAAGTTTTAAACGAGCCAATATCAAAAATGTCTATGTGAATACATTTCTGTTAACTATCTATCTCCTAATAAGGTATGGGGACTATGGGGATAATTAAGACTATGGCCCACTGATGGATATTCCTTGTAGCAGTATTATGATTGTTACGAACTCAGCAGACAACAGTGTCTATGGGAGTCACATACCACTTATCACCAAAGGTGTCGCCAATGAGATTGTTTAGGGCAGGGGACTTTGTAATGTGTCTGTTGCGTAAAACTATTGACCAAACGATGGCTCTATAGAGAGTAGCACTGCTGCCCAATGGCTTGATTATGTTTCTGGCCTTTTCCCTGACGGTCTGAATAACTTGCTCAATCGGTTGCACGTTGCTTTTTAGAAATACTGTCACTAAGGGGGGGTCTGAAAAATACATCAAGTCTGGATAGAAACCGGCCAGTTGGTAACACTGAGGCTATGTGAAGAGAGGGATGAGTGGAGGCTGGTCAAACTGAAAGCAGACAGTGGGGAGGGGGGGGGGGGGGGGGGGGGTTACCTGTGTGTCGGTGGGCCGTGTGGCTGCGTTGCACTCCATGTCATCCATGACTCCACCGTAGGAGCCCACCACACACTTCACCGCCCGCATCTGGTAGCCCTGGCCACACGAGGTCGTGCACTGGAGGGGAGGGAGAAGAGAGACAGGGGGGAGAAGAGAGAGAGAGAGAGAGAGAGAGAAAGGGGGAGAGAGAGTGCAAAGAGACATGGGGGAAGAGAGAGAGAAAGTTAGAGGGAGAGAGAAAGAGTGAGGGGGTAGTGATGAAGGACAATTCAGAGGTAGGGAGCAGGAGAAAGAAACAGTGAGCGAGATGGAGAGAGGGAGAATGTGGTGCAGATCAGTGAAAGGGAGTCAAAAAGACAATGAAGGGTAAAAAAGAGAGGGGAGACAGAGAGGGGGAAAATATGTTAATTATTAGTAAAACAAAACAAATGGAGACACACACACACAGATGTACTGATGTTAAAAAAGCAGACTTGTCTTCTCTACCCCCTCCCTGTACCTCCTACTCCTCCGGCCTCTGTCGTGCAGATGAGAACTTGGCTGCATCACGATGCATGAATAACTTATTCGACACCGCACCGACACTTCTTCCACTGCAGCCAACTCGGCTCAGCTCCCTCCCTGCCTGGCTAGGTGTGGCACCGGCTGCTATGTCTACCATCCAGCACATGCTCCACGAGACCGCCTCAAAATATACCTTAACGCGAGTATGCCCTTTGATGGCATGATGGTCCCGACCCAATGGGGCCGGGGTCCATCAGCACACAACTCTATCCTGGCATTAGGAGTTCATCAAAAATGTGCAGCAGCGTACATTTGTCGAACCATAGAAGTGTTGGCATGACACGGACACGTCGCTCCGTTCACGTACAAACCCACTGGAACTAAATCTCTTGGAACACATATTGGGAACCCCCGCCAAAAGCTCTATCTTTAGAGCTCACATCCCGGCCATTTGTACAGTAAGGTCATTCAGTGATCCCAATAGAATCTACTGACCATCGTATCCGGAGCCAATATAAAAAAATACCGTAGTACCACATTTAAAAATTCCTAGAAGAAGGAAACTGATAGAAGAATAATCAATCTATTATTATTAATCTATATAATTAACAGCTCGATGCCAACTTCTCCTACGAAAAAAACCGGACATAATCAACGGCCTAAACTTGGCCTTTTACTCTGGAAACAGATAGTGTAATCCAACCCAAGGGTTGAGCGGGTCAGGGTTTCACAGAATGCCGATCAAGGGCACGGTACCACTGCCCCGGTCCCACCCATCCCAGGGCTGGCACGGCAGACACAACGACACAACGACACTGAAGAACCCGGAGGAGATAACAGCACTAACCCCCCACCTTGTCCCCTTGCGTTATGTCGCTTCGATTCGTCCCGACGTCAAAGCGACAGTGACACAGGGAGGCACAAGCACTTATCCTGTTCACCTCCATCCGTCCAAACACCAGCACACAAATGTGATGATGACCGAGCTAACCAGTGGGAAAAACCGTGGAATATTAACCCAGGCTCCTCCTCACCTGTCCCCAGTGCCCGACCTGCCAGGACGCACACTCCTGCTGCTGACAGGACTGCACAGACTCAGGCTTGGAGGAGTCGCAGAAGCGGTCGTCTAGCCGGTCCTCACCAAACTGACACCAGGTTTGCCGGTGCTTGTAGCCCTTCCCACAGGTCACCAGGCACTAAGGGAGACACACAGGTGGAGCATGGTGAGAGGCTGCACTCAGTGTTA
>NC_082394.1:11053820-11055913 GCF_031168955.1 Gadus macrocephalus
GATATACAAACCTACACATTGACCCACATGTATGCAAACACACTTGAGTGCAGGGCCAAAGGAAACCCACAAACCAAGTGATTGAAGGATACCCAGAGGGTCATCCGTCTATCAGTGAGTTCTGGCTCAATGCCTGCTTAGCCCGCTTCCTGCGTCTCACATTCAGATTCACATGACGTCTGCAAATTGGGCTAAATGTTACCATCCAGGCAGACTGACAGACTCCAACAATGCAAACTCATGTGGAGAAAAGGCTATGCTTAGTTGCCGATGTCCTCAACAAACAACAAGCATGATTTATCTGACCTTTTCCGGTGAAACCTTAAGAAGTAAGATGAGACGATAAAGCCACAGCAGTTTGCAACTTACCAAGGTAGTTGTCATCTTCTGGTTTCCCTGAGTAACTGTGTTGACGCACGTCTATGTTCGTCGCGCCGCTTGGAATTCGCACCACCTCATTGTATCCTGCAAATGGCGAGCACATGGCGCACACCTTGATAAAGTCAAAACAAAAGAGACTCCTCGCCACAGGAAACAATAACACTGTCTCATTTTACATTTGGAGAAGACCAGAGCAGATAAAGGAGTCATAATAAGGGAGGTCGAAGGTAGGGAATAAACTTGTGCTTTGTACTCGGGCGGTGGTAAGCAACCTCGGCTTAGCCCTGGCTGCATCGCGTACCCCCTCGAACATCACACATTTCGCAATAACAGGAGTGTTTTGCTGTGATTACACCACGAGTACCAACGATGATCAGATATTAGTCACCTTCATCTATAACGTCATGAATTCTTTATCAATTTAATGTGGTGTGTTTGACCGTTGGCGTCCTAGTTATTGAAAGACATTGCACAGCCTTGGATAGTGTTCTACCAATCAGGATCGAGAATATATGGTACGAGACTGTGCGGCGCTAGTTTGAGGCCGAACAAGGACAAAACAACCCACCGTAGCGGACAATGTTGAAGGTGCCTGCAATGGTTTTGCAAGAGGAGTTGTCGCCTCCGCACACGCCACATTTGTCCCTCCTGGCTTTGGAATTGAGTACGTGGTCACAGCCTGCTTGCTGCAGGGACACATGGGAAGGAAATTTGAGACTCTTACCAAATACTGTGTGTGAGGGTGAGTTGTACGGCATAATCCCCGGTCTGTCCATAGCAATTATTTTTTAAACCAGGTTGAAATAGTGCAGAAACGTAGTTAAAAACAGAAGTTAGAATATCTGTCTCACAACAAAACATTGAGCAAGACAGATATTTAGCACATTGGTCAGCATCCATAGGCATTTCTCTACAGCTCATGAACGAGGGCCTCTGGCATGCTTACCCTGCACAGGCCTTGGACCACAGATGTCATTGGTGTCTGGTCCACACGGCGTGCCGTCTGTGACCCGGTCCCTGAGCTGGTAGTAGGCCGTGCTGCCGGACACCCTGCAGAACAGCTTACACCTGTCCTTCATCAGAACTGACCGGGGGGGGCGACAGAGAGACAGAGACCTGCTGTTTTAACGTCGTCAGCCACTGACATCGTCAACGCTGAAGCTGTGACCCCGAACACGATGCCTTGTTCAGGGGGGTCGATAGAAAACGGTGGTGCTTACTGCCGCTGTACTTGGGCACCCAGCGGACGTTTGGAGGTAGGCCGTTGATGTTGAAGTGCCGGCCGTCGAAGGAGGCGCACTGCTCCTCCCTGAAGTCCTTCTTCTGCTTGGAGCACGGCTCGAGTTGCAGGAGCGGAACTTCATCCTGCGGCCCACGCAGTACTGCCCCCCGCTCCTTGGCCTGGGGGGGAAGGGGCGCCATGATAAACGACCATCCAGCCAGCCGCCAGTCCTCACGCATTCACCCACGCAAACATGTGTCTTATGGGTCACGGTGCATGGCTCGTGGGCTAGGCTGGGGGGGGGGGGGGGGGGCTAGGTTTGGCCAGGGCTATATATGGCATAGCTGCAGTGCAGTGGGATAGCTAGCGGCATCGCCCGAGTCGTTCTCCTTCAGCAACCCCTCTAAACCCATGATGAAAGGTATCTCAGCAAAGAGGCACGATCTCAATGTTTTCCCAGAAAAAGGGAAGAAAAACAACCGCAAAAGCT
>NC_082394.1:11056013-11084456 GCF_031168955.1 Gadus macrocephalus
AGAGAGAGAGAGAGAGAGAGAGAGAGAGAGAGAGAGAGAGAGAGCGAGAGAGAGAGAGAGAGAGAGAGAGAGGGAGAGAGAGAGAGAGAGAGAGCGACCACATGTAACCTAAGGTTTGGAATTGGCAACACATCTATCTCATTCCCCCCTCGCATTGCCCTTTGATGTTAATCTGGGAGAAATTATACAGTGCAGCAAATGGAAAAAGAGGAAACCAAAAAAAGGGGGGAAAAATAGAACAGTTCACTGCTGTGCCTGTCTGGCGGCAGGACTCCGGGAGAAACAACGTCACCCAGATGGACATGAAATAGAACATCTCGGTTTATTGCGGGGATAATGTTACAGCACTCGACAAACACATACATCGCACGGTGTTTAGTGCGGCGGGGTCAGGCGTCAGTCTTGGGATCTCAGGAGTTAAGCTAGTCCACGGTTCTTTCATGTCCCTCTGGTCTTAGTGGCAGGAAGTGGGGGGTTTGTACAGGAGGGGCTAATTAAAAGCTACGCTAAAGCTAGCTTTAGCGTCACCAAGAGGGAAATCTCCATTAGCCACAACTTCCACCTCCACCTAGGTATGCTTAATTCCTGATTACCTTGCAGAGCCCTAAAGACAAGCAAAACCTCCCTTCACCACATGGCTCAAACCAACCTGGATGCTATCATTGTACAAAGCTTTCACGAGTGTCACTCCTGATATTCCTTATTTTTCATGGCTTATAGAAATTCCCTGTCAATCGTTTTGGGGTCATTGTTAATCTACTTGATTGGAGAGGAAAATAGGAAATCTTCCCTTGTTTATGGAAAAACAATACCGTGGACCTTTGTCAGCTGGAAGGATGGGAAGCCAATCACAGCGGAGTGTTCGCCGGTGAACGCTTTCACACACTCCAACACGCGCCTCCTGTCATTCCATCTTTTCTGTCTATTGCCAACGAGTCGCCAAAGTGCTCCTGGTTCCTATACATCTGTCTTTGTGTTTCCATGGCACTTGCCTTTCCAGGGGAGCACTCTGTCCCGTCCGCCCAGGGCATGTGCTGCGTACGACAGCCCCTCTGCGGCCCCTCTGGACTCATGCACCACAGCCTGCGACACTGGATCTGTGGTAAGGGATACATATGAGAGCCAAAACAGCTTTAGAAGTAGACAGTGGTGTGAGTTTGAAGGCTGTCTGCACGGTTAAGCAGTGGGAAAACTCCAGCCATTCCCAATTGCTTGGCTGCTGGACCACATTCTGAACAAATCAGTTCGGCCAATAAAGTTTAGCCAGGACCAAAGTGGACCATTAGGGTTTATCTTGTTTTTTTTTCGCTATTGATTTATTTGGCCAAGATAATCCCAGAAAGAATAGCTGCTAAATCTTCAAAATCTTCTTAATAATGAATAAATGTGACCAATTTGAGATGCTCGGAGGTTCCCCCCTGTTCATGCCGGTCCAACATGCGTGAGATGACTGAGTTTACATTCAGTCATCGGGTATACGCATTGTTCACTTACCATATAAGGGCACACCTGTGTCCCAGGCCCAAAAATCAGTTCACACTGTTTATTGACGTTGTATATGCGCCCCGGCAGTTGCTGGGAGAGGCTGTATGGCCGAGAGACTGGCTCATCCAGCAAACACTCACCATACCCGGTGCTGTTAAGGAAAACAATACAAATACAAATGACCTTTTGATGAATGAACATTTTTGAAAAATGAAGTATGCTTCAAGTGGGGTACTTAATGTATAATCTGGCGCCTTATTGTAGAGCCAGAGTCTCCTTTAACGTAAATATAATCAATCACCTGTACTGTACTGCATGGGTTATCGCAAAAACATGCTGCATTATGGGTAGTGTGTGTTATGAACATAGCGGCTTCAAGAAATAGAAAGAACATATCATGTATGCTTTTACGTCTATATACACATATGTATAAATTCAAGTCATATTGTTATAACAGTATATATAACATACTGTATATCAAATGGCAATTACGCAATGAAATTGATCCTTCTACTTTGTCATGTCTCATTTGAGCGAGAATATTCCTTAATCTCTCTTAATAAGCAAGCAACACAGGGAGATTAACGGGGTAATCCCCTTGCACGTACGCAACAACAGAGCTTTTTAAAACAGCAGTGCAACTTACTCAAGGAACTCTGTGATGTACTTCCTGCTACACTTGGACCACATCCAGGGGTTGGTGTTGTAGTTTAGGGTGGGGGCCATCACGTGCTGCTGGATCTTCACTCCATCCTCTTTACACTTGTTGCTGTCATCATGGGGCATGTTAAACCTGACGGCAGTCAACAAAATGATTGGTTTAAAACATGTGGCCATAAAAGATATAACCTTACAATGTTTGTCATGCCATCAACAATATCTGATCCATGATCAAAAGCTATGAATCCAAATGGGAAAAACACAACGGATTAATTAAAGAGGCTGGGGATTTTGCCAGATACTACACATTCCCTGTAAAAGCTGTAATGTGTTGTAGATGATTTGAAGGTTTATGGCAGAGCGTTTCATTGTGTGAGAAGTTTGAATCCAACAAAGACATCCTCTGGAAATTTGTGTTTTAATTACGGTACTTTTCGTTTACCCAGGAACCGATGCTGAACAACCTAAGCTTAGCATTATACGAATGTGGTTACTTGGATATTGGCTTGTAAAGGGATACCCATTTAAGGCTGTATTAAACTGTGTGCTGCATTCTGACTGCCAAGCAGGGGAAATCAGAGAATCAGGCATTCGATTTCAACTGTGAACATTTTTAAAAAGAGAGGCAATGATTTTCCTTATTGTTGCTAGCTAAAGCACTAAGAGAATACAGATAAAGAAACTACTGCAGTTACATAATTAGCATACTCAGAAAACTCAGCACACGCAAATGTGTGTTTGCTGCCATATCCTAATTTTCCTTCCCTGGTCATAAAACCCCAAACTGCAAAATGATTCAAATCCCTATGTGTACAATACCTACATATCAAGAAAAGGGTATTGGTAAAATAATATTTTCATCAAAACAATAATAAAAAGTAAGAAAACAACTTAACCATCAAAATGAACATAACAGATATGAGAGAAAGATAAAGTTGGTTAGAACTTTGCAGCAGCCAAACAGGTCCACTACAACCAGGGTTCTAAATGACAGCCTGCCACCAGCCAATGGCGGGTCGATCTGAACACTTGGCACATAATACAATTCAGGGTTACATATTTAAACAGCTGCTATGCCGGTAGAGTTTCCCACTCAGGCAGGTATAAAGTAATAACAGCTAATGTTGGACCCTGGGCCCACCCCTGCTGACTAAGGGAAGCGTCCCTCCGGTGCTTGCCGGCTCCCCCAGCCGACAGGTACCGTACAGCACCAAGCCCCGCGGCTAAGCTAAGTTCTCCGCAGCGTCGTCGCCTGTTGACGCGGATGTGGAATTTGACAATCCCACCACTTGTATGCCTGGGGGTTTGGAAAGAGCATTTGCGGGAGATGAGGAGGGCTATTATGGTCGGTAACAGTCTCCAGCGTTGCGAGCTAACCCCCGGGCTCCAGCTGACACAGGGACAATGCTGACAATGCTAATAATAATAATAATAATAATAAATAAATTATGTTTCATTTATTTGATAGGGACGATGCAATTTAACGGATGTGCTACATCGAGTAATAGCTAATGCTTATTTTAAAATCTCTGTTTTGGCTTTTAGGGAATGTGTAGTGTAATTTAAATATAAAGTTTGCAGTATCATGAAACAACTGAATGTATTAAGTTTGATGCAATTGGTAACATGAAGTGTCCTGGATCTCTATAAAGTGTTGGGGGTCCTTACACGTGGCCAAGCTCATGGGCGATGGTGAAGGCAGTGCTGAGTCCGTTGTCCTCACTGATGCTGCAGCTCCTGTACGGATCACACACAGTACCCAGCTCTGCAAGGCCTGGAGAGCAGCAGTCGTCACTTCATTAGTGTATATTTACTATCGGTATCATCCAGTGTGTCCAGTGTTCATGGGAGTTCTATTCTTCTCCACATTGAATATTCATTGGAAACATTGGCTAACTCCGCCTCTTGCTGTTCTTGGTTTCTAGCCCAGGCTCGGTGCTGTCTCCCTCGATCAATTCTGCTATAACATAGGACTGCTTGATCTGAAATGGACCCTGTTCTAATTTTAGATATTTTAGATACACTTACCCAGAGTGTCACACTTATCCCTGGCTCTGCAGATGTCTTGTCTACAGTAAGGACAGTAAGATATCCGTTATTGACCTGAATAAACCTATAAAATCGTTACAACCAAAACATGCTCATTTTACACAACCCTTGTGGTGTCAAGGAAGTATACAGCTGACATATCTTAGTTCTCCAAGCTTTTCTTCTCCAAATCTGTTTGGCAGTTCAAAATAAGGCTTTTCTCTGTGATCTCTTGGGCTGTTCTCATGCCGTGTACCTGGTGATGAGGATGGCTGTGTCGTGGTGTGAATGGTGGCTGTCATCCACAATGTTCTGACTCTGCTGCCAAATGCAGAAGTTTTTCAACGTGGTCTGTGCGTTAAAAGAGATGACTGGACCGTCCTAGTAGACGGATCGTGAGTATTGAGAGAAGAGGATGACGAGAATGAATGAGTTAATGACCAACCTGTAGCACTGTGTCCCTTTCTGAACCAAACAAAGTATTTAAGTGAGTAATCCTACCAACTCGTTGTTTAATATGACCAGCTTCACGATCACAATGTTGATCAGATTTCCAATGCTGGGGTCTTTGTAGATGGAGGACACCTTTTAACGACGGACAGACCAGAGGAACACAGGTTATGGACACAGCAGTGGGCAGCTTGACAGCACATAACAATCTACGTCAGACCTGTGTCCAGCTCTGGGCAGGTAACAGTGGACTTGGACGGATTGTATTGAGGAGACGATAAGGACCTGAGCCCCCCTGTGGAGGAACCAGCTTTTTCTCGCCAGGACCCCGACTATAGGTCATCCCGCCCCCCCCCCCCCCCCCCCCCCCACCGGGCCTCAGGCGCCCGTGGGAGAAGCCATTCTTTGAAGTGGTCGAGGACTATGCGCTCTATGTGACATACCACAGCTTATTTTTTTTACATTCATCAAAGCTGTCAGACGGGCTATGCCTCCAGCTACCCTCCCACCCCCCTCTGCTTAGCGTTTGAAAGTGCTGTTTACCCCTGCCCTGGGCTGCCCTTTCGCCTCCATCCAGCCCCCTACAAGACTGACTGACGGGCAAACAGCAGGAGCAGCAAAGACGTGTACATGTAATACATGAGAGTAATCGCAACAACATACCACACACACACACACACACACACACACACACACACACACACACACACACACACACACACACACACACACACACACACACACACACACACACACACACACACACACACACACACACTTTTTACAAATGTCCCGCCTCTACATCAAAACAATATTTTCCCAGCCAGCTGCTTTCATGGCCTCCAGGCAGGACTTACGATGGACATGAGCGTGAGGATATAGTGCTGGAGGTTGCTGCCGTGGTGCTCCACCATCTTGCTGTCCGCCACCAGCATGACCTCAACGAAGCGTGGGTAGGAGAGGAAGCGCTTTGACCTCCGGTGGGGTCCCGAGTCGCCGCTGCCGTCGTTTGACGCTCGACTGGCCACCCTGCCGGCGGGGCTCTCCGCCCGGGTCAGGGCGCCGCCGAGCAGCCCGGAGCTCAGCCTCTCCAGGTCGCTGAGGATGGCGCTCCCCAGGATGGGTGGGGACAGGCCGGGGGCCCCGGTCACCCCGGCCCCTGGGCGCCTGGGCCTGTGCCTCTTGTGTCTGTGTTTGTGACCTATGGGACGAAGGGAGAGGAACGTGGAGACAATGAGAACCAAACACACACATTGATTGACACTGAACTGAATGGAAGGACTGTGGGTGCATCTTGCGGTCAGACAAGCGGAATGCAGAGAGGATGTACATTGAAGAAGTTCATGAAGTGTGCATGAGGTGAGCACAAGAACTGATTTATTTATATGTTGCTACACTGTCTCCCCCCCGCAACCCATTTTTTATAGTCTCAGAAAGAATGGGCTGATGGATGAATGCTGCCTGGAGTTTCTTGCTCAGAAGAGGGAAGCGAGAGGGTCAGAGAGTTCATGCTAGGTAGACCTGGCACCCAGCCATAAAAATGGAATGAAAAGTGTGTTAAACCGCAAGCAGGCAAGCCCGGGTCACGGCACATGCAACCGACAACAATGGAGAGGTCTGAATGCAATCACAATACGCTACCGAGGACAATCAACATTTATTCATTCACTGATACAAAACAACAGGGCTAAGATAGATCTGCAGACACAGAGCACCCACCTTCAACGGCTGCATCCACAAAGAAAACCACACTTGTTCTAAGTTCAACTGTCACAACAAAGGGGCTTTGTCTCATTTTTCATATCCTTCACATCTTGATAAATCAACTTTGATATTTCCACCAATTGAATGTCAACTCAGGTCATGATGCCACAAAACATGTACAGTATATGTAGGGTCTTTACACAAAGCTCAAAACACACTGACAAAAGCCGCAGAAACAGATCATACACATGAACATATCCCCTATTTATTTTCTTTACTTTAGATCTTTAGTTCTGACTTTTGTTTGAAGTCGGCATAACTTTTGCTTTGATCGTCTTTACACCGGGTCCATTTCCGACTTTCTTATCAAACAGTAGGGGAAGTACAAACGTCAACAGGAAGCAGGAGCAGTAAACTGAGATGGGAAGATACAAGACTCCCTTTCCAATTGACTTTTCCTGTGTTTCGGGCAGAAGAAAGCTGACTGCTACAGCTTGCTCTGTGACCTTTGAGGTGCATTTTTTGATCCTTGCATTGAGTTTCAACAAAAAAGAATTCAATATGCATGTGTATCTTGAAAAATAATGTTTGTAACACGACAAACATAATCACTTAACTGAAATGGTTTGATATTATATTTTACCAAAATGAATGAAATTGAAACCAACTGAATCTGTGAAAAATAACCAAGCATGAAGATAACCGTCTGTTGAATCATTTACAGGTAATTTTGTCTAAGAATCTACAACGGCATGGCAGCTCAACATAACACACATTTACCCAAGAACTTCAAGACCTTTCCGGTGTCCATTCACAACTTAAGCCTGCACTGGGTTTGCCCCTCTCTAACAATCACTGTACCATCTCATCTACTACATTGCATAATGAGTTCCTGCAGTGATCACATGGAGGACATGAGCGGTGATGCACTAGCAGCGGTAGCTACGTCTGCTTACGTCTGTGGGAACTCTGATGACGAGGCCAGATAATGACGGGCGGCGTTTAGCACTAAATTACCATGGACAGCCAGCAGAACACACGTGCACAGAATCGCATGAGACGTCGGTTGAGCACAGTCAAGAAGGTCTTGGGTCACTGGATAACTAAATAGAGACGTCTGTATAGCAGCCTGAATTACCAGGCTGTGTGAGAGGTCAAATATGGTTAAATACCTATCAAACCAAGTACAATCATAGAACATGTGCGTAGCAGTAAATGTATGCGAGCGTATTCATGTGGTTGTGCATGTGTGTACACAGTTGTGTCTCTTTTTGGTGTGTATGTGTTTGTGTGTGTGTAAATATGTGGCTGCATGCATATATGGGGCTGAGTATGTTTCTGTACATTGTGTCTGTTTCTGTGTGTGCGTGCATGTATGTGAGGCTGTGTGTGTGTGTGTGTGTGTTTGCGTGAGAATGTGTGTGTGTCTGCATGTGTTTGTAAGTGTCTCTACTTGGTGTGTGTCTGTGTGTGTGTTTACGTGTGTGTTTGTGTGAGTGTGTCTGCGTGTGTGCATGTGTTTGTTTGTGCACGTGCGTGTGTCTATGTGTGTGTGTGTGCCACACAACATGAGTTCCACCCTTCAGCACCCCGGTAACAACAGCACGCAGTACCTGAGGTGTCACAGGCCGGCTCCTCCCCCTCCCTCTTCTCCTTGGGAGCGCTCTTCCTGTACACAATGTGAGGTTTCATGTGTTCTTCCTCATAGTGCTCTCCTTCGTAGCTGTGGAGGGGTTCCACAAAGTACTCCCCTTCCAGAGACGTGAATGTGCCCAGCTGGGTGGATACAGGGACAGAGCAATATGAGGTTTGTTAATGTATGTTTTCCCACAGGTTTGTATGTGCATGACGATGCCTGGATTTTTTCTTGCTGTGTTGTGCAAGTACAAATGAACCGTGCTTTAATAATTTAAAGGACAACAATATGTGTGCAATGTGTGGATTTGCAGAGCGCAGCCAGGGTTAAAAAAGGTGATGTCTATCTAGAAAGCTGTTACAATTGTATTTTCTTGGCAGACTCAATGGAAGGCCTGTTACATTTCAGACACACAGTTTGTGCAACTCACTAACTTGGAGGTCAAAGACAGGCCTGTACAGGGAAAGTGTCGACTAAGCAAATGTATTTGTTTTCATGATTTAGTGCAGGAGATTTAGTTGAAGACCTTATGGCAACCGTACAAGGAAACTAGTGACAAACTTGTGGTTACAATGATACAAACTAGTAAGAGGCCAACACTTTAATATACATATTAATAATGGAAGTGATCTGTAAGCTTGCATTGTGCTATAGAGAGTTTATGTAACCTATAGCACAAGTCAATAAATAAATAATGAAAATTTAAATCATCGATTTTCATGCAAATGTAATTAGTGTAGCTTCTGTCTCAAAACTAGTTTTTTTTTAATAAAGTGCAATTATTCATATTTAATATATTTGTTTATGTAACCTGTAAGATGCCCATATGGATTGCTGTTTCTATTCAACATCAGTGTCACATCACGTCGGGCGTGCGTAGAGACGTCACCGGCGACTACCGGAGGAAATTGATTTAATGCGAACTAGGCAATAGGGCTGGACTTTACTACGCCGCATGAAAGGTTTCCCCCTCACAATATGACTATGCAGTTCTGCTTTGAATGCATTTAAAAATAACTAGACCTTAATCAATGTCACGATAAAAAAAATAGTTTGTTTGCAAATTTTTAGAGCTAAAAGGGACTCAATGTCGAACTAAAAAGGCTGTGGCGGGAGTTAAACATTATTCACACTCAGAATCACCGCGTGTGGTGGTGAATAACCCCAACTCACCAGTCCGGAGCAAAGACTGATGACCGCGGCGTGTTCTGCGTGAGCGTTCACATGTCCTTTATAGAAACAGTGGTTCAACTCGGTGTCCTCCTCATCCACTTCCCCCTCTCCTCCTCCACCCCAGAAATCCGTTATGTTGCTCCCTCCTCTCGGTACTCCAAGAACGGTCACGGTGTACATCGGTGCGATAAATCCAGACTCCAGCGTGAGGTTCAGGTGATAGTCCTGCCCGAACGCAGATATCCTGTAGTGGATGTTGGACGAGGCCCATTGGTCCGTGGTGTTGCTGGCGTCCCGGTCCAAACTACGCCGCTTCCTCTTGAAGTGCACACTCGTCGGGAACTGGCCGCCTGCTTCATTCACTCTCACCGGGGTAATAATCTCATACGCGCGGAGCTCCTCTGATGCCACTGGAAGAAAGTTAGAACGATAATAAAAAAAAAGTTTTCACCGTAACGTGGGTGTAATGTAAAATAGTTTGATTCTACAACAAGAGATGTCTAAGTAGTATTTGGTACCTGTAGCCTACACACAAAAGCATTATAGCCTATGTGTAAAAAAAAAAAAAAAAATGCAAAAGTCAATCTTTGACATTCATTCTAAGAAATGTCAATATGTTTGCGTATTTTTTAATTTTACGTTACCAAGAATCGTCACAAATCATATGCTTGGTTGACCGTAAACATTCATTCATTCAGAATCAGTTGTAGGCTATACTGTTATACTGAACGCATCACTTCTAAAACAACCCGTTGCGTTTAAAAAAGGGAGCAGCCTGACTTACCTCTGCTTGTATTCACATGCAATATCTCCGTGGTTGCCACCGTATTCAGTAAATCAGCGACCAGTAGAAACCCTAGCCCCCCGAAGAGCACATGCATGATTATCCACATTGTGGAGAGCGGCAGGCTGAATACCGTGCTCCGCTCACTCCAGCGTGTTCCCTCGCTCAAGCGCCTACAGTCTGGGTGCCACATCCAATACCGTTATCCGCAAGTCTTGTTTCTGGCCGGTAAACTGGCGGGACCAGGACGTGAACGTTTTGCGGAATCCCTGGACAACATTGCATACTGCAAAGAGGAGTGGGGTTTGCTCAGACAGTCAACTGGTGGTGGTGGTGGGCTCTGCGGCTGCCACAAGGCTCGAGCTCTCCCGAGCAAGGGGCGGGCTCAACGAGACAAGTGCTAGTGGTGGAGTGAGGGAGCCTGCCCTGTTAGCCTACATAATATACAGAAAGAAAAAAGAAAAAAAGAGAGGGTCTTGTGTTGTGAACGAGGCAATTCAGAAGGGCTGTCTCTGTATGCTGGAGCCGCTGGGGGTCCCTGAAAGATGCGTTGGAGGTGTCAAATAGCGACGTCATATAACACGAGTCAAGTCTTTAGTTGTCACTGAGGAGGGCATTGTTCACAAGAAATACTGATGGCTTTATGGGCTACAGGATTTGGGGTAAAACAATGGTATAGCCACAAATATGTTTGTGCCATTGTATGGTCAAAGATCAAAGAGAGAGAGTAAGTCTGTCACCCCTCAGACCTCTAAAACACTGCTAAATAATGTCAATGTAATAAATATCCCCTCTTGTAGTAGCCTGATTATGACCTTACTTGCCCTCTGAGTGAAGTACAACAAAGAAAATTACTTTAAAATCCTTATTACACAGTGCTCAAAAAACATCCTGATGTTTGGACATAGCATCAGCTATGAATGCATTCCTCCAGGTGATTTAATTAAAAGCACAACTACACCATTGTGTCAAACACAATGTAATGCATGTCACGCATAGCAGACAAGACACATACTTAAAAGACAGGAACAGCACTGTAAACAACACCCTTATAAACCGAAACAAATACAAAACCTCTTTCTACAACCGACTTCTCTGTGAATAACACCCAATAAATTGAACCATATTGCACATTAAAAGAACATATCTCGCCCATGGGGCCTGTTGTGTACTCAAGCTGTTCTGGTGGAGCACCACCACCAGCACCACCACTCATGGACCACATCCCTGCAGGCCTCTGAATGGTTCTCTTGGTGATGCCCATGCAGAGCTTATGTGCTAATAAATGTTAGCAGGTGGCACATGCCTTCGGAGCTCATTCGCAGCCGGAGTCATCAACCCACACGTGTGCACACACACAAATACACGTGCACACACGCGCGCGCACACTCACGCACACACACAAACACACGGCTGTAATGAATGCAAACTTACTACAGGTGCAAATCAAAAGACCCAGCGTCATAGGAAGGGTCTCAGATGACGGTCATGGGAATCTCCCAGCTCTAGGGAGGGTCCTAGTCAGTGATTTAATAAGTAATGCTGTGTTTCCCATTTAGGACACAGAAACGTCCAGAGCGTCCTGCACCCAAGATGAGGGGTTCAAATATTTCCTAGAGAAGAAAAGGTAAGCCTAAGAAGAATTGTTGCTTGTATATTGAGAATGGACATATGTGAGAAGGACAGATAGCAGTAACTAACAAATGTTTGGTGAAACAACCAAGACTGATACAGAAGCTCTGCATCGGTCTGAAAGTCCCAGGGTTTTATCGGCCATCTGTCCTCTATCAATGGATCTAGCAACAGCAGCGGTGGCTGTCATAGCCAAGAGATGTTGACAGTAAATAGTCAACATCATAGACCAGCAATGACTACCTGGCGGCTGTCCACCAGTGTGCGATGTACTCATCTCCATTCCATGGGGATCTCTTATCTCTATTCCATGAATATTATATTCTATGTTTTAGCCACTGGGTGCTGCTTCCCCTACCAGCTTCAACCCTCGCCCCGTGAGTAGCTCGTATGTGCTTCATTCGTATACATTATGTACATGATGGGGGAGGGATGCAGTCCCTCCTCCGTGATTCTACATAAAAGATAAATAAACCATACAAAATAAAGTTTATAAAAGTACATGTTACAATCACAAAAAACAGCGCTTTTTTTATTGAGACATTTGCCCTTGCAGAATGATAGTTCACAAATCAGGAACCCCTTTAAATACCCCTTTAAACCCTTTCATTTGCAATTCGTCCCTTTCCGAGAACAAACCATAAACTCTTTTTACAGCACAGGGGTCAGAGGTCAAACCAGCCAGGAGAAAGCTGCCTTTAGGCAACACTCTTAAAATGAGAAGCAACAGCAACTTAGAGCACACCAATCACATACCCAGACTTCAGCAAAGGTTAAAAACAACACAAATCAAGATCATTGTCATATGCAGTTTTAGTTTATTATTATTTAGAAGGAAACACATAATAGTGCCCACAAGTGACCATATTTGGCCGAGGCTCAAAAAAGTTTTTCCACACAAAACCGCTCCACAGCCACCGTCTCCAATGCTTCTTATCACTAAATGAATTCCCCTCATTGATTCCTCAATGAATCAATAGCTTGTCTTACCCTTTGTGTGTGTGTGTGTGTGTGTGTGTGTGTGTGTGTGTGTGTGTGTGTGTGTGTGTGTGTGTGTGTGTGTGTGTGTGTGTGTGTGTGTGTGTGTGTGTGTGTGTGTGTGTGTGAGAGAGGGTCTATGAGTTCACTTGGTTGTCTAGACTCTAGGGGAACCAAGTGTACCAGGTAAACAAGGCTTCACATATTAAAGGTCGGCAACTTTACTGTAGACTGATGGTTCACGACTGGTCTAGGCTCACGACTAACTTGTGTTATGAGTAATTAGTTCACTATTACCACTCTGCTACCTCTCAACTTGGCCTCGATATACCCACCAGTTGGGAATCATTGAGACCTCACCTCTTCTCGATAGCGGCCTCTCTGGTCATCAGTGGTAAAGCCCTGTGGGAATAAGTGCCGCAAGATTAATTGCAGCACTCACAAAATTGGTACATAGCCAAACCCTGACTGCAACTAAATTACCTTTAGTTACTGACAGATTCAAGCACTGATAAAAAAAAATGATGTTAATTTCTACAATAATTGATCATTTAGTTTAAATTTGATTTAGATTCTTGCAGTTTACCTAGGAATGCAATTTGCATGCATGCGAGTGCGTGAGTTAGTGAGTGAGTGAATGAGTGAGTCTGTGTGTGTGAGTGTGTGTTTGTGCATGTGCATGGGGTGGTATTAGTCTTAATATTATACCTCTGGCATTATAAACACTCACATAGAGCTTCACTTAACATGTTACTGCTCGCCTCAGTCAGTCATAACAGAGACAACATCCCAATGGCCCATTCAGACCTTCAAACAGACCGTCTCATGACCTTCCCAAGGCCATCACGTATGCACACCTCAGTCACAACAAGTCCACAGTGACGCAGCGTCACACACTGCGGCAAACAAGGCCGCAGAGACACGCTTGGACCTCCTCAGTGCAGGTGGGGGGGCCCTCTTACAGCAGGCCACTGGGAGAGCACCACAGAGGGACCGGGGAAAGCGGCCGCCACACGGCCAACGCAGCCCAGCAGCTGTCGGGGTGTCCCTGCAGAACCCCAACGCATCTCCGATTCCACCGCTCCTCTGGTGCAATGGTCAACAATTATCCTCTATTATGTTCTATCATCCCTCCCCCCTTTTGGACCTCGGATTGGGAAGAGAGAGGGAGAGAAAAAGAGAGAGAGCGAGTGAGGGAGAGCGAGAGAGAGACAGAGACAGAGACAGAGACAGAGACAGAGAGAGAGAGAGAGAGAGAGAGAGAGAGAGAGAGAGAGATGGGGTGAGGGTTGAGAGAGAAAGAAAGAGGGAGAGAGTAGTGAGGGGTTACGGGCATCATCACATCATCACAAGGAACTGTGGTAACATGATACCAGCCGTGACATAATGTGGGTCCCACAGCGAGGGGGGACCCCCTTAAAAGTTCTGCTTCCACAAAACCACTCAGCGTTTCCACGAATTCTCTGTGTGTTTACAGTGCACCGAGTCAAGCCACTTCCCATTGAGCCACTTCTCCTCAGGGTCTTTGGAAAAGGGAATGCATGGGCCTACTTTTAATAACGGCATTGTTTAGAGTGCACCTCAAGAGGCTTGTTGATCACGGGAGCATGGTGTGTGAGTGTGCATGTATGTGTATGTGTATGTGTATGTGTGTGTGTGTGTGTGTGTGTGTGTGTGTGTGTGTGTGTGTGTGTGTGTGTGCAGGCGGGGTCAGTGAAGTTGTTGCAGAGTTGGACATATGGCTGACTCTGAAAATACTGTAGATACAAGGCCTATCTTCTCTCTGTGGTGAGTTTTGAGCTGCTGCTGCTGCAGGATCACCCACCTAGCCCTCACACTCTCTGTTGGCCAAAACACTTGAGGAAAGGACCATATGCTGACCTGAACACTCTCATCAGCCTCAGGGGAAAGAGAGTACGGTGTTGGGGAATGGGAGGGATATATCGTGACACCCCTGGACCGTCTGGTGCGGTGTGTGGACACATGTACAGCTGAAGTGAGAGAGTGAAGGGACGAAGGGGAGATATGAGAACTTGCCCGAGGTTATCGGTGTTCCTTCTTTGAAAACAGCTTTTATTTAACATTCCTCGCTCTCCCGTGTCTGGGTGTCAAGAGGAGAGAATAGCAGCTGATTCCATTGATTTTGTTGTGGGTCTGGTTTCTGGACATTTCTCTGATCTAATACCAAATGGGCGAGTAGTATTAGAGACCATTATTTAAGCCAAAAAATAATTTGACCAAACAGCATTGCTTGTGATCGATTATCATTCCTGGATACAGCTGCATGTACACGCCAGGTGAGAAAATGTATTAACATGAAACATCCGTCCTCAACACAGCTTTATTATGTTCAGTGGTTATCAACTGTGGTCTTGTTCTTTTCTGCATTGTGGAGTAAGCAGTGAGTGATCGTCCGATGTTAACAGTTTGGACCGGTTGGCTGGTGAAGGACAGCAGAATCACTCCATTTCCTTTGGTTTCATAAAACTTGTGGCTTGCTTCAGCTTAAGCTCTGCCCTCCCCTTGTCATATTAGATATAGTTTAGCCTCAGGGTTCAGAGACTACACTGTGGCTGTCAAGCCCGCAGAATAAAGTGGCCTGGTTCCTGCTGTCAGAACTGGTGGTTTAAAGGGCCGGCCATTGGCCAGTAGGAGCCAGTAGGAGCCAGTAGGCTCAATATAGATGACAGATGAACACAGCAGCAGTGTAAAACCTGGAGCGCAGCAGGATAAAGGAAGGAAGGGGCTTCACTGCAATCAAAGCCCACCGACCCAAAGAAAAAGGAGGTTAGAAACAGAAAACACAAGGAATATGGTTTGGATTAATGCATAATTTATGAAACAATTGTAGGATAGGTTTCAAACAGGGAAACATCTCACTTATATCAGTAAACCTTGATTGCAGTGAGTGGATAGATGAATACTGAATGCAAAGAACAACAACACCATTCCCTTAAAAATCTTTAACATTGGAAGAAGTACCATTTTAACATTGACTAGATCTGATAAAGGTCAAGATAGCAACTTGTTATTTAGGCTGCATCACCAACATCAATACAGTGAGTAACTTTAGTCATAAGAGCTGTTCAACACGTCAATAAAATTGCTTCATCTCAATTCATCAATAAATATTGAAAAGTACCTGTTTACCAAACACAAGACTTTGTTGATTGTGACAGTGTATTTATTTGTATCATTTAACAATTTAGTAACCTCTGGTATTTATGACAATGAGAGCGATGTTCAATAGCAGATAAGCTCATTGTGATTGCTAAATGGGCTTATCTAAGCATCAGGGGAGAAGGACTGAATCATATATTTAGCTGGAAGTCATCCAGCTCTTGTAACTCTCAGGGGCATATTGCCTTTGGGGAAGCTTATGTTTTGGCTTTCGGAATGATGACGGCTTCAGACTAACAGGAAGTATCGTATGTCAGACGTCTTCAAATGAAATTCCCAGAACATTTGGCTGATAGAATTGGGCCGAGGTAGCGTGTGAAGCATCGTGAAGAAGCAGTTATCGGACTCTTACGGGAGCAGTTTTCGGTGAAATAAAGGGATGGCTTAACAACACAATATATGTATTCTGTTTTGAGGCAATTATCTGATCCTTGTATCAAGTGCCATTAAGGTGAAGCGCACAGGTGATTGTCATTAAGTCAAAAAAATTTACTTTTCATAATCACCTCATCATGCAACACTCATTATGTTTTTGTCATCTTGTAAAATAGTTGGATCATGATTCTATAAGGTTCATGTCAAGTTCACCAAATGGCCATGTGAACACTTGACCACACTGACATGACGCTGGCTTTCTCCTCATTCTGAACCATTCTCTACTATGCAGCTCATCTGTAAACCAAGCAGTTTGGGAAATGTCCAGGGTCAGTAAGTGATATCACTGGGGCTTTCATGCTAGCTTACAACATTAGCTTTGCGACCCAGGGGACAAGGGCTGGGAAACCAGAAGAGTCTCTCTCTCTCTCTCTCTCTCTCTCTCTCTCTCTCTCTCTCTCTCTCTCTCTCTCTCTCTCTCTCTCTCTCTCTCTCTCTCTCTCTCTCTCTCTCTCTCTCTCTCTCTCTCTCTCTCTCTCTCTCTCTCTCTCTCTCTCTCTCTCTCTCTCTCTCTCTCTCTGATGTTTAGTTTCAATGCCATTAAAGTGTGTTATTGCAGGGGTCACACCTTAATGCTGTGCTCTCTCTTACTTAAAGCCCTGGGCCCGGATTTGTTTGACAGTGTCATTCATATTATATGTGTTGCATTCTTTCACGGTTTTGGGTCAGTGTCATAATGATTTTTAGGATTGGATTGTAGGTCATAGATTATTATTTTGTTTTTGTAGTTAAATGTGAGCACGCCAGAGAGAACATTTGGTCCCTGATGTAAATAATATACTAAATCATAACCAGACATTTTACTATGGGTTTTCTAATTCACACCTGATGTTAATTCTGGATAGCTTTGGTTGGGTTTGCACAGGTAAGGTGAATCTAAATGTACAGTGAAGGAGAGAGGGAGGGATCCCTTTTGGGCTTGTGGTTTCCTGTAATGAGGTATTGCTCAGTTGTGGACATGCCCAGAGGACCGTCTTGAGGCCAGGGTGAAGTGGCTTCATGCACCGTGCCTCCCGACCACAACACAAAGTACTCATTCATGGATGTCACCGTTACATGGATCTGACCATAGGGCATACTTTTGACCCAACCAATTCAATGATTTCTCTCAAGATTAATTAAAAGATTCTCTCTGGTGTCTTGTGGTGTCTCTTGGCCACCGGTATTACCATACAGAAGAGTGGTGGGGACGTAAAGACAGTGGGTTCAAGATAAGGCCATAACCTTAACGCAACGAAACACTGCAGCGGCTGATTAAAGAACAGGAAGGAATGTAGGAGAAACAAAAAGACACCGTCAGGTACTTTTTTGGGAAACCCAATATCAGCAACCTCATGCATTGCAGACTTCTTTGAACCCCAGGACAGTGGCCAATCAGGACCCCCCCTTATGTTCTTTGAAGATAAAGAGGGCCTTCTCACAGGTTTCCACACATAGGTGAGAGGTAGCCTGGATATAGCCTACCCATGCTGCCTTGCGTGCGATTTCATTTTGCGATGCTAGGCAACCTGGATTCCATGGATCCGATTTTCGCCTGAGATAGGGAACCAATCACAGAACGGGGAGGAATGGCAAGATGATGACGACGTCTATGCGACACACCGTTTACTGATCCAAAATGGCAGCAGACGCGTAACCTTTCGATGCAGCCTTAGATAGGGTTCTAAGTAGTTTAGAACGCACTTTTATTTTGAAAAAAGACTTTCAGTGTAAAACTCTTTCATTACCAAGAAGGATGTCTTTGTCCTGCTACCAACAGGCTTTGATTGGCTCTGAGCTACGTACAGACTCATGATAGACATTCGTAGCGGCCAATAAACGGCTCTGGGCAATCGTAAACCACGCCTCAAATACGAGAAAATGAATGTGTGGTTCCCAGACCTCATCTCAATGTAGATTGCGATGAGGTCTGGCGTTAGCCAGGCTAGGTGAGAGGAAGAATGGGAGATAAAAACATAGCCACGGGTGGAGCTAGCTGGGGGGAGGGGGGGGGGGGGGGGGGGGGTGATAAGCAGTGAAAATGGAAATGTCAGCTGAACATTTTTTTGGCATGTATAATTGATTACGTGTGCTTAATTTATATTTGAGACATAAATCCATTGAAAAGTCCTGGCCATAGAAAAAACATATTTCCTATTAGCATATATGCTAATAGAGGGTAACCCTCTGCTTCCAATTAACCATACAGATGGAGCAACATCCTGCTGGTTAATAAAAAATATCCCTTAGCTCCTCTACATAAATCAGCGAGGACTTCTGGCTAGGTTTGGACCTCCATAGCAAAGTTTGGGCCTCTAGCTAGGTTTGGACCACTGGCTAGGTTTGGGCCTTTAGCTAAGTTTGGCCTTAATGCTTAAACAACAAGGACTCCAGCTCCCACAGAGAAGAGGAGTGAGGTTAGGTACAAAACAAGTCTTGTTCCCTTGATTCTAGGAGCCACTCCCTCCGCAGCTCTGTTAAACAAATAGTTGGCAAAGCGTGAGAAGCCCCAAGAGTATTTTATTAGTAGGGGGTAAATTGAATGTTCTTCTTTGATAGAGCTCTCCTGTATATGTATAGAAAAATAATGGCTTTTGGATGACGGTTTTTGGTCTAGGACCCACATCTTGAACTAGTTTCAATCGTGCATCAACAGAGCTCTGGAGGATAGACTAACCTTGACAGAGTTTTTTCTCAGCGTCTCTCACAAGGAAACATAGACTAAATCACACTTGAACATGTAAATAATTGTTTATTCTATGTATATGTGGTCCTAATACACAAGGTGACTGCATATAAGTCAAACACATTTTAGTCATTCCAAAAAAAACGCAATTATTTTAAGCACACACAACAGAATGACCATACTATCCCAGACCTCACTGTTGTTCATAAACTCAAAAACAAACCAAAAACAAAACATGCATAGAGAGCTGGGGTCTGGTGCCTGTTATGAAAGTATACCTTCTCATTTTCTTATTATTTATGTAAAAAAAATATTAAAACCACAGGAAAACAAAAATCAGATGTCATCAGAGGACTGCCTGCCCATCCAACAACATAACATTGCTACGGCTTTCCCAAAAACCCCAGCACTGATAAAATAAGATACAAAATAGACTTAAATTATGTTTCAATGGAGTGGCGAAACTATCAATGAGCATTTGCCTGAGCAGAAGTAGACATTTATTGCACTGATAGCGAAGAAACAAAATCCTTTAAGCTGCCCTAGGGCAAAGTGCACTCTGGTCCCTACAGTCATGTTAAAACACCAAAACACCAACAAGAGAAGAAAAAAAAAAAAAATTAATAATAATTCACTCAACAAAAGGCCCTTGTCAATTAAAATAGTCTCAAGTTCAGAATTAAAAAAGAGGACTTCACAAGAGTTCAGAGGCGGTCTGTGCACCTTTAACCTTCTCTGAGCTCCACTCCACTCCAAGGATCAGCAAACCTCTACGAGCACAGGCAATGCAAACGAACAACAGATGAAACCAATTACATAATTTCCCCTTTATATTAGCTTGGAGCTTTTAAATCGACAATTCCCTGGGTCTTCTTCCCTATCGGATCAGCCATCCACTATTTGCCCTTCCCTTGGGGGTTGTGGGGAGGTGGTTATGGACTGCCCCTTGATCCACCCCCTAGCCCCTTCCACCACCAACCCCACTCCCGCAAAGTAGGTTATCAATTTCTTTCAATGCGCATTCCTTTTTGTATTCAAAGTTTCAGATCTTCAAAGCATCCATGGGTCAGGTCAGCTATATCTCCCCATCAACTAAACACACAGTTCAGGAATCTGAACTGTTCATTGAAATTCTTCCATTTCCCAGTGTGACTCGTGTTTCCCACCTAGACGTACCTCACGTTGAGAGAGTCCTTGTGGAAACGCTAAGACCAGCGTCTAATGGAAGAAGAAAGGCTCACAGTTATGCTCTGTATGCCAGCACTAATGCCGCTGCTGATGTACGAATGGCTGTTTCAGATGTTCATACAAGTGTTCTTCTGCAGATTCGTTTTCCCACATGACAAACACAGCCGCTCTGGTAAGCCCACCCCCCGCCCCCCATATGTTTCCTAAATGAAGACGCAGGCCCATGTGCCACCATATGTTTTCATTCAGTCACTGCTGGAACCATTTCAAGGTGCTGACACACAGGGCATCACATACAGCCCCACCAGCAGATAACTCTTCTTTGCACCACAAGTTGGTTGGTTTTAAAGCCAGTACTTAGGTCATCATCATTTTGGAAACATTTCTTATTTGAAATGGCTTAATGTGTCTAATCCAATTCACATTCTTTTTTGTGACAAGGATGAGAAAAACATGATACATTTCTTTAACAGCCTATGGTCTCTTGTCTGTCTGGCAAATCATGGAATCATGCTAATGTTTTGCACCATAGACTAGTATCTGCATACTTGTGCCAACATTGGTCCTTTCATGGGCAACTAAAAACAAAGTGACATCAGCCGGATTCTTTAAACCTCATGCATCAAGTTGAAATAAAACATACAACTGACGTAAAATGAAAACGTAGCTCATCCCATCTCATCATCGTTCATTGCGTAGAGCCCAGGCAGTCAGTAGGCTATACCTTCTCTATCTGGATGTAATAAACCAGCAGAAATCAACTAAACTGAAAACATGACGCATCTGTTTTAGATGAGTCTACTGCTACATTCGTTACCATTCCTATTTACATCACAGAAATGATTGTTCCAGAATTTGACCAATATTATTGCTATTCTTTTGACATCGATTTTAAATTCAACTGACAAATAAATGAAAGAACAAAAGAAATGAAGAAGGGCAAAGCACAAGTCATAATATCATTTGATGAATGTTTGTAGAAGAAGACTCTCTCTCTCTCTCTCTCTCTCTCTCTCTCTCTCTCTCTCTCTCTCTCTCTCTCTCTCTCTCTCTCTCTCTCTCTCTCTCTCTCTCTCTCTCTCTCTCTCTCTCTCTCTCTCTCTCTCTCTCTCTCTCTCTCTCTCTCTCTCTCTCTCTCCCTGGCGGTCCAGGGTGAGCCGTCCGCTTGGCAGAGCCTCTTCCAGGGCGTCTAATCAGTGTTTACAGGAGAATCCGCTTGACCCCGGTGCGGGTGGGATGGGGTGTCCCAGTGGGAGAGGTGCACTGGCACCCTCCCATCCTGCTGGCTGAATGGCACTCAAACGGGAGATTGCATCTTCAAACAGCGGCCAACTATCATAGTACTACGCAGCCAACCCTCACTCAGAGCCCGCTGAACTCTACATCCACCAGCCCTCCCACTGCCAACCACAGACACCCGCACCCTACCTACCCCACCCTCATGCTCGTTTCTTTTGGCAGAAGAAACGGCACCGCCGGTGAGTATATGGTTTCCAGCTCAGGTCACATACGGGATGTTTCATCCGAGGGGAATCCAGATGTGTGCCACGGAGAAATCTGGGAGGAAGCGCCGTGCGTCTCTGTCGCTTAGGATTGTTTTCTTTGTGCATCGACGAAATGTGCACAATCTGTATGATCTTGAAGGCATGTATGGATGCATATATTTATTTATTATGGCAACCACATTGAGTGGATGAGCTTGTGGAAAAAAATAACAGTTCAGCAGATGGCAATTGAACATTTTCTTCAATAACTTGAACATTGGTACCCCTCAAGGACAGAAAATAAAAGAATGCCCTTCATGACGTCACATCTGATCTGTAGATCATACTACAGATCAGACTGTAGTATGATACATAGTACGATCCATGTAAGGTTACATCACAGCATGGTTAAATAGTTTATACTGATTGGAAAAATAACCTTTCAACTGTGTACATTATTGTACCTCTGCCCTTCAACTGTTCCGAATCAATGTGCAACAAATCCAGCATTAAAAAAATCCTCAAATTGGTCTATCGACCAGATATTTTCCTTTAAACGTAAAACAACACAGGAGAAAATCTAAATTTAGCCTAAAAGGTTGATAACTTTTTTTATTACCTTATAGATGACAGTAACTGTTATCTGATTATTTTTGTTTACTGTGTTATAAGCAGAATCAAGCGATTTTCTTATTTTATCTCTGGATTGAACATGAAGCGAATGCAGGGACAATGGTACAGACCCCCCAAGGCTATGGTTAGGGACCCTTTGGACAGCGAAAGGCCCCCACGGCAGCGTTGGGGCCCCTGGATACAGCAGCACAGGGCCCTGCCGAGGAGCAGCGTGGCGTGAGTTCTCCGGCGCCAGGTGTTTTTTTTTTCCAGAGCGCTCTGAACGGAATGGACCGCAGACGGAGAAGTCACAGGTGCAGAGGAGCTCAGCCGCATGGGATAGCATGCACTGATGTGTAATGGCAACACGGAACACGCGGACGAAGGATACACACATGGTTCTCCCCTCCCTGTGGAGGGAGCGTGCACATGGAAGACTCCCCCAGACACACACAGCTGAAGTTGACCCTACACTCAAGTGCACACAGATGCCGGCATACTGCAAATAAACCACTGCGTGAAACCAGTGGTTTCTTCTCTTGAAGGTTTGGATGAGGGCCTTCTAAAAATCCACAAGGAGTCAATGAATACTTATACAAAATGAGACAAAGCATAGCATGCAGTGTAAAACTGAGTACAAAATATTCCTACATTTTCTTTGGGCTGCCTTTGTTGCTATCTCAAGCACCAATTAACTTTTAGGAATTTGTGTGCATGTGGTTATGATGAATAGGAAAAGATTGAGTTGTTGTTAAACTCGCACGACACAGACACATGATTTATTTATTTGTCTTTTGAGACGTTCCAGTTCTACACATGCTGAACGATAACAGATAGCGACAATTTTTAATACAAACAATTTAGTGTTACTGATCAAAAAGCGATGTCGGACAGAGGGAGTGGTAGAAGAAAAACACAAACCACTGCCGTGTAAAGCCTATCTCTACCTCGTGAAAGAAACAATTATCTTGAATAGATCCTCATTTAAAACAGGTGCAAAGGAATCAACAACCCATAGGAGTGCTTGCCTCGGTACCCTGCTTACATTTACATGCATCTCCCGCTTCTCTTAACCTATTCACTGACTACAAGTTGATTCATAAAGATGCGTGACCGGTATTCCTATCGTCTCCCTCCTCACACTCTTAAACACCATCAATACACAGCTCTACCCAGAGGTTGTAAAAATGCCCCCAAATCCAACAAACAAATCATAAGTTGCAACAAATCACAAGTTCAAACTGTATTCAAAGTGTGTTTACAACTCCTTTTTGACTTGTAGAACATGGCGATCACACTGCCGGGGTAAGGTGGTTGGAGTCCCACTGGGGCCACATGCCTGGGCAACTGCATGCACACTATTTGGGTTTCATACGTCGCTTTATATAAAAAAGTATCCAGCCCATGGCATGCATGATATGACATTGTCTTATACGAGCGCACAGTAGTGTGTGGGAGGAGACAGGACAGATGACGGTGATTGATACCGTATCACCATCACTTTGTCCTGCAAACGACACACAAGAGACGAGCACTGGAGTTAAACATCAGCAGTTCCCAGGGTGGCCGTGCGATTTGACTTCCTCAGCGCCCAGAGCCAACCGCTGGCATCCTGCTCCTACAGGAAGTTGATTGCCAGCAAGAGAGAGGAACCATCTGCTGTTGCTAATTGGATGGGTTTGTACGTGGAGAAGTTTGTACAATCAGCTCCAGGAAAAGGGATCTTATTTTGTTTATTGCTGACTGCGGCTGCAACCAATAGAATCGTTAATGTCAGATAGTGGTGCAGAAGGCATGCAAGTGGCTTCTATCAAGAAACTTTACAGTGCTGCTAATGAGCCAATCGGATGTGAGCCATTCTTCATATGAATCAATCAATTTAATTTCAATGAACTCAAAGTCTTTCTAGGACTTTTTGGTAGTATTTAAAGTATATCGAAGAGTAATTACATGGTAATTATGTGCAGCATTTGAGTGTGAGACTGAGACATGGTTCTGAATCTACTGTCTAACTTGGGAGTTGTGGTAACCACCGACTTGCGTGCACTTCCACACCACACACATGGAAACAGGGAAGATAAATGAAAGGAAGCGGTCTCAAGAGTACGCTCACACACATGCACCCGAACTCGCGTGTGCGTCTTTGTTTTTATATGCATACACATATACATATTGACATTGACGAGTCTCCCTCGTGCTAGAATATCAAAGGAGGCAGGAAGTCTAAGAAGGGCAGCGATACAAATGCATTCCGGGGATGTGCTCCCTGTACCGAAGGTTTTACTGGGCTCTGTGGTTTCCTGTCAAAGCATTTTTCAGTGTGTTGTGGACTGTACATAAATAGGCTAAATAGTGTTTTTGCTTGTTTGATATATGGCGGTTTAGTCTGCATGTTTTCTAAGCCTCTCGAGTTAAACAGCCTCCCAACCAGGTGTGTGATCACTTCCCCGTCATCCCATCCTTTTTAGGTTATCGTCCATTCCACTATGATCTTCTCATGGTGCTTGCCGTCAACAACAACACACCTTTTATGTATTAGTGTAGATTTGCCAGTGATACAATCTGACCTTCTAGTGTAATCTGGCCAGCTGCTAGTCCTCTTTGTATCACAGCCAAGTAGTTCAAAACTATTTTGATTTGGGATGAAGGACTCCAATTGAATAGCGAAGTAGAGTCCGTTGTACACAAATGTCCTTATAGTCTGGTACCAATAACATTCTCCTCGTCAAGTGGTCTCACATACTCCTGAAGTCCCCAGTATCAAACAACAGGAGATGTTTACCATTTGTTCTGGTCGACTTGGTTTGGTTGTGTTTACAGCCTTGACACGAGTGTGGAGATGGCGATTCACCATTATCAAAGCCTCCGCCAGCACTCCAGTGTCCAGATGTTGCTCTACCATGAAGGATCCCACAGAAAAAAATCATGTCAAAGCAAGCTACGGCCTCCTCAGAACCCCGACTTGATGATCATATTTCGGAAAATATGCATTTCTGTTAAATTTCTTATTTTGAATGCTAAATCTCCACATTCAAACAAGGCTGTTACTACAAAATTAAAGGCCTTTGAATCGTTTTTTTGAGAGTCAGCACTTTTTTCTTCTCCTGTTTCTTTGGTGGTGGAAGGGTTGTTTGTGCCAACAACTTGTCATCATGGGTAAACAAATCTGGAGCAAGGAGCCCAGCACATCCTTCTCTATTTTTAGGCCAGCTGCACCTTGTTTTGTAATTAAGACATTTTTTAATTAGGCACATCCCTTCATGAGGGCTGCAACCTAACCACAGTGGTGGCTCTTCCTGGGAGAGCCAAGCAAGGCCACCACACACACACACACACACACACGCACACGCGCACACACACACAAAACGGTCAAGAGAACGGCACAGAATTAGTTTGAGGTTGACAATTCTTCTGTTCTCTGCCTTTTCCCCCCCCAGTAGTTATCCCCTGTTTTATTAATCAAGTTTATTTCTCCGGCTCTGCTGGTGGGCCATGTGAATAAACATAGCTGCACAAAGCAGGAAAAGAAAAAAGACCCAGGCGTTGGAGTTCAATATGGGTTATGTAAGGAGTGATTATCAAGGTTCTCAACTGAATGCACGGATGTATCCCTGAGTAATGACACGGCGACTGGCGGCTGTTTTCTCCTGAGGATGTTGCTAATTCTTCCTTCCTGGCCATGCTCCGAAGCTGTTGCATTGTGTTGTGTTGTCAGGGTTCTGATTCTTACCGTAATAGGTGGGGTACCGGGGGCACACGTCCCTCACTGTGGTACAAGGACAGACCTGGCATTTGTGAAGGAACCATTCACAAACGCTCCCTTTCGGTAGGGTCCTGAGCAGCTCTCTCGCCTGCTCCATCCATTGGGTTTCCATCAAGTTAAAAGAAAAGAAAGAATGCTAGGTGCCTCGTTAGCTATATGAGTTGCAGCTGTGCCAAAAGACAACGAGGCATGTTTTTAAAGAACAAAAACAAAAACTTAAAAACCCAAGTGGTCAGGTTGCAGGCCTTGGTGACTACAACGATGCCTACAGGGTCCATGCGAAGATGATACACATGGTCGTCATAGGCCGCCACACTGCCTGAAGAATGGATACATATTGATCGTATTACTTATTATTATTTTGTCGACGTAGCTCAAGTAAAGCATGCAAATGAATGTCCATGTTGATTCTCTACACTCCACACACAACAGGGACATCATAATAATACTGTTGTAGACCAAAACCTTGATAGGGGTATATTTGATACGCTTTGTGACTCCAACCAGATCAGAGTGAAGAGCTGTGGAGAAGTAACTGCAGACAACTTGTCAGAAAAATAACAGCATAACAAGAGGGGGAGAATGAGATCTTCCTGAAGAACGAGACTAGTTTGACTAATGAGACTAAGGGAGGGAGAAAGATAGAAGGGAGGACGGGTTAGGCCCTGTGTGTGGGTGCGTGTGGTGTGTGTGAGTGAGTGTGTGTGTGTGGTGTGTGTGTGTGTGTGTGTGTGTGTGTGTGTGTGTGTCTGTGTCTGTGTGTGTGTGTGTCATTGTGCATTAGTGAGAGAGAGAGGGAGAGATCAACGTGGGAGCACCTTTATTTACAGCTCCGCTGTGGGGATGTGGGATGAGCTCAGAAAACAGCTGCTTGCGGTGACATGGATTAGAGCGATCACACACATACACACACACAAACACACACACACAGACACAAACACACAATCAGACATGCACGCAAACATAAACCCAACAACTGAATTGCCAAGCAGAAGAAACGCAGGAAATCAGCATCAAAGTCTTGTAAACGCAGCAGGGAGCTAAAGTCGCAACCATGGCCCCTTAGCCAGCCGCAGACAACACACACACACACGCACACACACACACACACACACACACACACACACACACACACACACACACACACACACACACACACACACACACACACACACACACACACAACACAACACGTATCCAAACACACAGCTTGGGGCCACATACACAAACAAACCAGGGCTTGTTCTGCTGAGTCTGTGAAATGAGCGGTGTGGGTTAGGAGGTGAAAGAGGAGGAGGAGAGGATGGGGGGAGGAGGAGGAGAAAGCCTGTTGGTGTTAGTCAGCTGTCACACTCCCCCCCCCCCCCCCTCCCACACACACCTCCCTCTAGACACGGTGACTGAGAGTGATAATAGGGGTGGGCTGACCGCTCAGGTGTAACAGTGCATCATGAGCAGAGTCTCATACAAGCTAGTGGTGGAAGTGAGGGGGGGGGGGGGGGGGGGTGGTGTAGTGTTGGTGATGGGGGTGTGTGTCGCCTAGGCAGCCAACAATGCTCATTGTGGTGCTGAGGTGAGAAGGTGGTAAAGAGAGGCTTTGCTGCTGTTGTCTGCTTTTGTCCTTCATTCAGATGACACACAACAGACCGGCCGCGGGGAGAAGGGAGCAAAAACGATAGTTGAAGCAGAAACAATGCGACGAGATGTAACACATCAACATATTGTTTTGTAATCTTTAGAAAAGAAAAATGGCATGGCAAGACAAGTCAACTTGAAGCCTCGGTCTTGGAAAAAATCCCTACAGTTTTTACAACTTGATGGGTCATGGGGGGCAGATCAGGAGCAGACGATGGTGATAACTCAGGCCTGTTCAAACCTTATCACCAGACTGTGATTCACAATAAGCCTTGTTTATCCGCAGCCTCCCCCCCTCCCCACCACCACCACCACCAACCCAGGCACCACAGAGAGATGCTAATCTCTCTTTATTTAAGTATGGTCCCTGGACCTAGAACTGACAGGGCTATGGCTGGACACCGTCTCTCAACACGCGTATCAGTAGCTGAGCGGCGTTGGGATGTGCTTAACTTAACCTTTGACTGATATCGGCACAGAAACTGTGGGAGATGTAGCGGGATGTTTAGACAAGATGCTATGAACACAAACACGGAATCTTTCTATCTAGCGGCTAGGGTAAACCTGCGGTATGTTGCAGGCAGAATCCATCTAAAAGAAGGGAGTGCTCAAACAGAGCAAACCCACAACCAGAACAAAGGACAATTACACGGCCCAGTGCAGACTCCCTGAACGTCCCACCTAATGACTACTTTGCAGGTAGACCTGACAAACAGCCCTAAGAATTATGCCCCCCCACACCCCTAACCTCCACTGCAGTGCACTGAAGATGAAAGACAATCCCCTTCCTCCCCCTGGTTTGAGGGGCGGTGGGGAACCTGCTGATGTGGCACCAGGACCAGAGTGGTGGATGAAAGACCTGACTAATGGACACAGCTCTGTAGGCGATAAGGAAACAGACAGACTGCATGATGAGAAGTCAGAAACCTGGTCTGTAAATGGCTCAGCAGC